>NC_138735.1:25000-182500 GCF_965113295.1 Leuciscus leuciscus | reverse complement strand
GTATATGATGACAGAATTTTCATTTTAAAAGTGAACTTCTCCTTTAATATTTATTTTATAACCTGTGATACTTTTTTCAGGATTTTTGATTATTAAAAAGTTGTTTTAAAAAAGTCTTCACTATCACTTTTTATATATTTAACACATCCTTGCTGAATATTCCTGTTTTTTTCTGTATTTTTGATCAAATAAATGCAGGCTTGTAGAGCATAATAATAAACTTCTTTCAAAAACATTAAAAATAGTAATGGGTCCAGACTTTTACCGGTACTGTATGTACATATTAATCAAACTTTATCTAAGGTAATCTCTTTTTTGTTTAATGAAGATGTTATTGTTGTTGTTGTTATTTTGCTGTTTTATTCAATTTATTCACAGTTCCAGAATTCCACTTCAGTAGATGAGCATAAGTGCTTTTATATTGCATTGCTACCTTAAATATGCTATACACAAATCAAGTGGAAGAGAAAGACACGATCGCTACTGAGCAGAAAAAAATATATAAACTGATATTATTGGCGTAATGTCAGGGTATAATCTAATCATCAGCAGAATTTAGAAGATATACCCATAGATATGAGATCCTTTATTTGAAACATTTAAAAATGTTGTAGTGTGTTGGCTTTTTAACTTAGAATACAGACGTCTTGTCTTTTAATTTTGTAGCTTTTTTACTAGTCAGCTCCCGACGCGATGTTATTCATTGTACGCGCAAATTCAAAGCGTCGCGTCTGGGCACGTTAATGACGCTCGCGCTCTTTTAAACTCGTAATAAAGCGGTGAATGATTTTTCCAGAAATGACGCTGATCTACAGTACAAGTTTATATTTAGAATACATTGCAATCACTCCAAAATAGATGACGACAACTCACACACCTGCATCACGAGCTGTGCTTCTTTGTATGCTTATGCTTTTGCCTCGCAGCACCTGATGGATGCGTTCGTTACACATACTTTCAGAAGCCGGCACATTAATTGGTTTAACTGCAGTAATGTAACAGTCTATGGTTAAGATAAACATCGTCACTATTTTTAGTTAATTAATAATTATTGAAATAAATTGTAGATAGGACATTTGTACATTTTTTTTTTTTTTTTTTTTTTTTTTCCTCTGTCTGGGCCCCATCCCGCCAATCGGGCCCTAGGCACGTGCCTAGTTTGCCTTTGCGTTAATCCGGCTCTGAGCACACCTAAACACTGATCAGACGGGGCAAACGCTTGATTTCTTACAGAATTATGTGGTGATTAATTTATTTACCTCTCCATTTTCAGTCACTTTATGTGAAGAGTCACTGTTCACACGTTCTATTTGACAGTTATTTTAAATATGTTTAGAAAGCTAACATTTAAGAATTTATCGTGTAATGCTGTCCAGTTACTCAAACTGTACAAAGAATGCAGGATTAGGGATCCAGCGAAATTTTGTGCACCAAAAATATTCTGCCAAAAATGCAATTAAACATTATTTACAGTTTTCAGATGAAAGAGTTAAAAAAAAAGTCAGTTGAAAATACACATAAAAAATAAAACTTCATTATATTAAATAATAGAATGCTGATGGTTACATGTAGCTGGAATTTTTTTTTTTTTTTTTTTTACAGTCTATTAAACGTGATGACAAGGAAATTCAACAACATTCTGACAACAAGTGTGATATAACAAAAATCTCATTCTAGAATATTGCAAATTTCAGATGCGATTGTGAAATTACGTGATCATGTGTTCTGCCTATCATGTATCGGTATGAAAATTCAGAATGGGTCGTTTTTGTCCAGATTTTGTCCCTGATTTACAGTCTCTAGTTGCCTAAAGTCAGAGGCAGTCTGCAGGTTTAGAGCAGTCAGAGTTGATTGATTTCACAGAAAAGTGTGTAGGGAATGATGGATTTATATTCACATGTTTCTGCCTGAGTTTGTTTGGATCACCTTAAAAATCTGGTAGTGTTGTTTCTTGTGTGAATCCCAGTTTTTCTCAGTTTTGTCAAGTGTATGATGCCTAGGCCCGGTTTCACAGGCAGGGTTTAGATTAAACCAGGATTAGGCCTTAGTTTAATTAGGACATTTAAGTAACTTTTAGAAACATGCCTTAGAAAATCTTAAGACAAAACATTTTATTGCCCATGATATGAAGCCCTTTAAAGACATTACTTCAGAATACTGCAGCATCAAGCATGTAAAGTCTAAAAGCTATGAATGCATTGATCTGCAGTGATAATGGTCTGTCTCAAGCAAGTTCTCTTATGCTAAGTGTTCTCAGCTCCATTCACAGAGTAGAAGAGAGACAAGCCATCAACACTGATGTGCAGATTCTCCAAATGCCTTTTCTCTCAGTAAATAATAACTTATTTATAGCAAGGAATAGAGGATTTGTATATGTTTGATATTTTGTTTAATAACTAGTTTATGTGAAATTAGAATTGTACTGAATGAGAAATTTCAGCCTAAATTAGATATATCTCTGTACAAAATTGCATATCATGTAATGGGTAAGGAAATGTTATCATTGAGAGACATACATACATACAAATAAAGGAAGTGTACCTTATATGTGGGCCTTAGGCTCTATATACAATTAATAAACCACAATACTTGCACATAATTGTTTGTAGATACATGTTTCTTTTTTTCTTTTTCTTTTCTTTTGTTGGCGATTGAGTCTTTCCTGCCATTCAAATCCCCAGTCCTGCAATGACTCGTGTGCTATAATTTGTTCAGCATTATCTCGATCAGTGCCAAGTTGGCTGAATCATGCATCCTCTTTGTGAAAGGACAATGTCCTCATAAGTTAATTACAGTATTGATTCTTGTCTTAGACATAAAGATTTAGATCTTCTTAAAAAGATTCTCCTTCTGAGATCAGCCTCAAACTTCCAGCCAAATAACCACTTTGAGTTTGAACGATAAATGATGTCACAAAATCTAAATACCTGAAACTGTACAGCCTCAACAAGCAACATGGGTCATAACATATATTAAATAGCACATTCCACAAGCTCTTAAAACTTTAACTTTTTTTGGTTAAATGGTTAGTGAAAACAGATGCAGACATCTTGGATTCCAGGTCAGAATTGGTTGAGTCCAAGAATCGATTCAAAGACAAGCTGTTTTAAAAACTGGATGGACGCATGGTTAATTTTCATGAAGGCATATTTCACAGAAAATTTTAATTGATAGTGTCAGATATAATATTAAATAACATCAGTCAGATAAAAAATAGAATTTTTAGACTTTGCAAAGCTATTAAATTAAATCCAGTTACTACAGTTGACACCATACCACCATGCGTATCAAGCAGACAGAAGATGAATATAATTTCAACACAAAGTTAAATAAATCCAACGAGGCAAGATAGTCCAATTAGTGCAGAGAAACACACCTAACGTGAACGTGACTGAAGAGAGAATGAATGTGTGGGTTCAACTTGTATAGCATTCCTCTCATATAGCATATATAGCAATGGGGACAGACGGACGGCGATGAGGTCCCAGTGGCAAAGATGTAAAGTGTCCGCTGACGCTGACGCTGACCCAGAGCAGAACCGTGCTGACATCTGGGGGAGGACCGACAGAGCCAGAGCAGGAGAACCTGCAGGTGCAGACCAAGGGGTGGTGGAGCTGGAGCAGGAGCAGACAGGGGGTTGGTGGAGCTGGAGCAGACCGAGGGTTGGTGGAGCCGGTGCTGGAGAACCTGCAGGTGCAGACTGAGGGTTGGTGGAGCTGGAGCAGGAGAACCTGCAGGTGCAGACCAAGGGTTAGTGGAGCTGGTGCAGGAGAACCTGCAGGTGCAGACCGAGGGGTGGTGGAGCTGGAGCTGGAGCAGACCGAGGGTTGGTGGAGCTGGAGCAGGAAGAACCTGCAGGTGTAGACCGAGGGGTGGTGGAGCTGGAGCAGAAGCAGACCGAGGGTTGGTGGAGCTGGAGCAGGAGAACCTGCAGGTGCAGACGGAGGGTTGGTGGAGCTGGAACAGGAGAACCTGCAGGTGCAGACTGAGGGTTGGTGGAGCTGGAGCAGGAGAAACTGCAGGTGCAGACCGAGGGGTGGTGGAGCTGGAGCAGGAGCAGACCGAGGTTTGGTGGAGCTTGAGCAGGAGAACCCGCAGGTGCAGACTGAGGGTTGGTGGAGCTGGAACAGGAGAACCTGCAGGTGCAGACCGAGGGGTGGTGGAGCTGGAGCAGGAGCAGGCCGAGGGTTGGTGGAGCTGGAGCAGGAGCAGACCGAGGGTTGGTGGAGCTGGAGCAGGAGAACCTGCAGGTGCAGACCGAGGGTTGGTGGAGCTGGAGCAGGAGAACCTGCATGTGCAGACAGAGGGTTGGTGGAGCTGGAGCAGGAGAACCTGCAGGCGCAGACCAAGGGTTAGTGGAGCTGGTGCAGGAGAACCTGCAGGAGCAGACCAAGGGTTGTTGGAGCTGGAGCAGGAGAACCTGCAGGTACAGACCGAGGGTTGGTGGAGCTGGAGCAGGAGAACCTGCAGGTGCAGACCGAGGGTTGGTGGAGCTGGAACAGGAGAACCTGCAGGTGCAGACCGAGGGGTGGTGGAGCTGGAGCAGGAGCAGGCCGAGGGTTGGTGGAGCTGGAGCAGGAGCAGACCGAGGGTTGGTGGAGCTGGAGCAGGAGAACCTGCAGGTGCAGACCGAGGGTTGGTGGAGCTGGAGCAGGAGAACCTGCATGTGCAGACAGAGGGTTGGTGGAGCTGGAGCAGGAGAACCTGCAGGCGCAGACCAAGGGTTAGTGGAGCTGGTGCAGGAGAATCTGCAGGAGCAGACCGAGGGTTGGTGGAGCTGGAGCAGGAGAACCTGCAGGTACAGACCGAGGGTTGGTGGAGCTGGAGCAGGAGAACCTGCAGGTGCAGACCGAAGGGTGGTGGAGCTGGAGCAGGAGCAGGCCGAGGGTTGGTGGAGCTGGAGCAGGAGAAACTGCAGGTGCAGACCGAGGGGTGGTGGAGCTGGAGCAGGAGCAGACCGAGGTTTGGTGGAGCTTGAGCAGGAGAACCTGCAGGTGCAGACTGAGGGTTGGTGGAGCTGGAGCAGGAGAACCTGCAGGTGCAGACCGAGGGGTGGTGGAGCTGGAGCAGGAGCAGGCAGAGGGTTGTTGGAGCTGGAGCAGACCGAGGGTTGGTGGAGCTGGAGCAGGAGAACCTGCAGGTGCAGACCGAGGGTTGGTGGAGCTGGAGCAGGAGAACCTGCAGGTGTAGACAGAGGGTTGGTGGAGCTGGAGCAGGAGAACCTGCAGGTACAGACCGAGGGGTGGTGGAGCTGGAGCAGGAGAACCTGCAGGTGCAGACCGAGGGGTGGTGGAGCTGGAGCAGGAGCAGACCGAGGGCTATTGGAGCTAGTGCAGGAGAACCTGCTGGTGCAGACCGTGGGGTGGTGGAGCTGGAGCAGGAGCAGACCGAGGGTTGGTGGAGCTGGAGCAGGAGCAGACCGAAGGTTGGTGGAGCTGGAGCAGGAGAACCTGCAGGTGCAGACCGAGGGGTGGTGGAGCTGGAGCAGGAGAACCTGCAGGTGCAGACCGAGGTGTGGTGGAGCCGGTGCAGGAGAACCTGCAGGTGCAGACCGAGGGGTGGTGAAGCTGGAGCAGGAGCAGACCGAGGGTTGGTGGAGCTGAAGCAGGAGAACCTGCAGGTGCAGACCGAGGGGTGGTGGAGCTGGAGCAGGAGCAGGACGAGGGTTGGTGGAGCTGGAGCAGACCGAGGGTTGGTGGAGCTGGAGCAGGAGAATCTGCAGGTGCAGACCGAGGGTTGGTGGAGCTGGTGCAGAAGAACCTGCAGACGCAGACCGAGGGTTGGTGGAGCTGGTGCTGGAAAACCGGCAGGTGCAGTCTGATGGTTGATGGAGCCGGTGCAGGAGAACCTGCAGGCGCAGACCGAGGGTTGATGGAGCTGGTGCAGAAGAACCCGCAGGCGCAGACCGAGGGGTGGTTGAGCTGGAGCAGGAGAACCTGCAGGCACAGACCAAGGGTTAGTGGATCTGGTGCAGGAGAACCTGCAGGAGCAGACCAAGGGTTGGTGGAGCTGGAGCAGGAGAACCTGCAGGTACAGACCGAGGGGTGGTGGAGCTGGAGTAGGAGCAGGCCGAGGGTTGGTGGAGCTGGAGCAGGAGAACCTGGTGGTGCAGACCGAGGGGTGGTGGAGCTGGAGCAGGAGCAGACCGAGGTTTGGTGGAGCTTGAGCAGGAGAACCTGCAGGTGCAGACTGAGGGTTGGTGGAGCTGGAGCAGGAGAACCTGCAGGTGCAGACCGAGGGGTGGTGGAGCTGGAGCAGGACGAGGGTTGGTGGAGCTGGAGCAGACCGAGGGTTGGTGGAGCTGGAGCAGGAGAACCTGCAGGTGCAGACTGAGGGTTGGTGGAGCTGGAGCAGGAGAACCTGCAGGTGCAGACCGAGGGGTGGTGGAGCTGGAGCAGGAGAACCTGCAGGTGCAGACCAAGGGTTGGTGGAGCTGGAGCAGGAGAACCTGCAGGCGCAGACCAAGGGTTAGTGGAGCTGGTGCAGGAGAACCCGCAGGTGCAGACCGAGGGTTGGTGGAGCTGGTGCAGGAGAACCTGCAGTTTAGCTCTCCGCGCTACCAGGCGGCTCTTGGACGATCTATGGCTGCTTGTTCCCTTGGACGATCTATGGCTGCTCTGGTGACAGTGGAGAGGCATCTGTGGCTTAATTTGTGGGGCATCAAGAAGTACAACAAAGCAATCCTCCTAAATTCTGTCTCACCCGCTGGATTGTTCAGCGCTGCTGTTGAGATGGTAGTGAACAGAATTAGAGAAGCGCATTCTGCTTCATTCCAAGATCATTTCTGGCCGAGTGCAGGCTCCTCCTAGACCGTCTGAGCTCTGGGACGAGTTCTGGAGAGCAGAATGTGCAGCACCTCGAAGCTTTTCCCCGTTCTGCATTCCTTCTTCTCATTACTCTCTGCCATCCCTTTGTAGGGGTTAAGGTTAGGGACTATATTAGTTAACTAATGTAGGGAATAGTGAATGAGGGTATAGGGTGTGATTTTGGACACAGCCTCTGAGAGTCGACTTTGAGCACTGTTAATTCACAGTATATTTCGGTAGGCTATTTTCTCAAAAACTACAAATATTATTACCCAGAATGGATTGTTTTATATGGTATATTACAGTTTTAATGTAAATTTGTATGTTACATTCAGAATTTGGGTGGGGTTTTTTTACAGCAAGATTTTACAGTGTACATTATTGCAGTGAGTAGTCATCAAACGCTAAATATGCTAATAATAATAATGGCTACATAGAGTATTGTGATTAAATTGATGTACATGAAGATTGCATTATAATTAGATTTTCAGAAACCTGAAAACAACATGAAATTTCTTAGTTGTTTCTTTAACATTAATAATACATTTTGTCATTTAAACTCTCAACCTTGCTGTAGATTTTAACTATCTCTTTTTGTCTTCTTGTGGCTGATGATAGGTTATTCAGACGATCAGTGCTGTGGATAAAGACGAGCCTCCCAGTGGCCATCGTTTCTATTTCTCTTTCGCTTTCTCTGCCGTCAATAATAACAACTTCACCCTCAGGGATAATAAAGGTAAACTCTGCAAACCATGAGAGAGAATGACAGGTACTGTTTGTATGATGCAGCACTGTAACATTTATGAACATAAAATAAGATATTTCAAATTGCCATTTTCAGGACTGCTACAGGAGAATTGTGTAATTCCTGTGACACCAAACAGAATTGCAGGGTGTTATTCTTTTTTCTTTTTTGAGAGGGCAGGCTGTTAGGGTTAGAGAGAGAGAGAGGGCTGTTTGTTTGACAAAAGGGAACTATTTGCAATTGTGCTTGCTGGCAAAGAAAATAATTAATCTTTAATACAGTTTTATATGAACTGTATTTAAGTTCATACCTTAAATATGACCACAATTTTAATCCATTCTCGATTTTATAGTTCAGATTTCTTTCTTGTATATATGCAGAACATTGTCCTGGAATCTTCAGTCAGATAAATGTATGTGATTTTAGGATATGGATTAATTGAAGAACCGAGGTCAATTTTCATGTTAAGCCGAATCTCTAATTGCAGCCCTGCAAACACAACCCTGCTAATAAAGCTTTGCACAGGCAGATTAGATTTAAAATAATGTATTTAACCACTCTTTTCTGTGTAATTACAATCACTTCCACTTCCTAAGCTTTAAAGCTTGCAAAGAACTATAAATGTATTCTAAAAGGATCATAAAAGTAATCCAAACAACTTGTGTGTTTATTTCACGTCTTCTGCAGCTAAATTTATAACAAAAGTTGTTTTTCAGTAATAATCAGTGAGCTGTTAAACACACCAGCTAGAATTTTTTTGTTCTAAAAATGTTCTGAGAACATTATCTTGAAGTGTTCTAATAATGTTTTCAGCGGGTAGTTTTATTTTAGTTCCCAGAATGTTCTCATAAAAGGTAGGATAACATTCTCTAAAAACATTCTAAAAATGTTTAATGATAACATTGTTGGAACATTATTTGTCATGATTCTGCCATCTAGTCTTTAATTTTCCCTGGTCTTGAGGCAGGATCATGACAGACCCATGTTTTATGTGTAAGGCCGGTGACACACTGGCTGCGTGGCGTGAGCGTTGCGTTTCTGTTGCGTGTCAGCTGCGTGGCGTGTGCGTGGCGTTTTCCATGTCTTTGCACACCAGAAGCGTGTCTGACGCGGCGCTGCTGCTGCTAGGTGACATATTGGTGATATATTTGACACATGGGGAGAGAGTTGTGGAAGGCCTATACTTCATGTTAAACATAAATATATAGCAGCAAAGACAACGTCGGCAGTGTTGACGGCAATATAGGCTATAGAATATTTCGTTCTATTGTGCAGTATTTGAAAATCGATAATATTTTTTTAAATTGCATTTATATTTGCATTTATGTCGAACCCTAGACACTTTCAAACATCAAAATGACATTTATTAATATGTATTCGTGTCAAAATGTCATATAAACATCTTTTCCAATTCAATTTTGCTTGGAAACGCTTCCAAGACGCTTGCGTGTCGCGTAAAAAATAGGCGTCGGTTCTATTTCTAGCATACACGCGTTTTCCGCGCGGCTCGAGCCGCGCCTGAGACGCGCGTGTCACGCAGGCAGTGTGCAAGCTCTAACCTGTTAACATGGGAGCCGAAATAAAAACGGACACGCCACGCAGCTGAAACGCTCACGCCACGCATCCAGTGTGTCACCGGCCTAACCCCTCATTTACACAGCACACGTGTGCGGTGCATTACGTCTGCGACAAGGTTTTATTCCGTCCTCCACGCGGTGCCAACTCACACCAGGAGCATTTCAGAAGCGGAGCGACTGGATGCGCAAGACCACGTGATTTGCCTGTCCGACGTGGTTTTTCTTGATTTTTGAGTTTCTACCATACAGTCTATTTCTACCAAGGATATTGGTGTGTAATACGTTTGGGAGTTTGCACAGGGTGTTTATTTTGAATTTGACAATGTTTTTTTTACTTTTATTTTGTATTCCCGGTGCGACTTGGACGCGCGTCCGTCAAAAATAGACCTGGCGCCTATATTTAGCGAAGCGGCGCGGAGAGCCGCTTCTGGGAAGCTTCTGAAACGCGCCGCGTCGCGGCCGGTGTAAACACAAGCATTGACTAGAATGGGCGCGATCAGCTCCGGTAGCCGTGTCGCAGCCGTAATGCGCCGCAGACGTGTTCAGTGTAAATGAGGGGTAAGCACATGGCCATTTGTTTGGGCTGTGTGCTTGCGTTGTCTCATCATGTAACCCCGCCCACTTGTTACCCTCGTTTAGTCATCATTGCTTTACCCTTGTCACCTGTTTCCCTCATTAGTTTCTCCCTATTTAACCCCCTTGTGTTTGCTGTCCTGTGCTGATTCATTGTCATTCATTATGTGAAACCAACCGTGAGTAAACCTGTTGAAAGTCTTGTGAAGAGTTTGATCCTGTCTTAGCTGTTAGTTTGTTCAGTTTTCTGTCTGAGTGTTAGTGTAGTCTTGTTAGGATTATATAGGCGATCCTGTCTTGTTTTGCCCCCTCGTGGGTTTTGTTTTCCCTGTTTTTCTGTAATAAACGTAGTTCACTTGAATACTGTCTGCATTTGGGTTCATCTCCTTGCACCATCATAACATTATTCCCTAATGTTCTTATAACATTTTTAGCGGGTAGTTTTATTTAAGTTCCCAGAATGTTCTCCTTAAAGGTATAAATAACATTCTCTAAGAACACGCTAAAAATGTTTAATGATAACATTGTTGGAACATTATTCCCTAATGTTCTTATAACATTTTCAGTGGGTAGTTTTATTTAAGTTCCCAGAATGTTCTCCTTAAAGGTAGGAAAACCTTCTCTAAAACATTCTAAAAATGTATAATGATAACATTGTTAAAACATTATTCCCTAATGTTCTTATAACATTTTCATTGAGTAGTTTTATTAAGTTCCCAGAATGTTCTCCTTAAAGGTATAGATAACATTCTCTAAGAACACGCTAAAAATGTTTAATGATAACATTGTTGGAACATTATTCCTAATGTTCTTATAACATTTTTAGCGGGTAGTTTTATTTAAGTTCCCAGAATGTTCTCCTAAAAGGTAGGAAAACATTCTCTAAGAACATTCTAACAATGTTTTGTGATGACCTTCTATAAAGGTTTAATCATAACATTTTTAGAACATTATCCTTTTACATTCTTATAAAGTTTTTAGCAGGAAGTTTTATTTTTATTCTTAGAATGTTCTTCTAAAAGTTAGGATAACATTCTCTAAAAATACTCTTAAAAATACTAAACATTCTTATAAAGTTTTTAGTGGGAAGTTTTATTTTTGTTCCCAAAATGTTCTCTTAAACATAAAAAATGCTTAGCTTTAACATTGTTAAAACATACTATTTTATTAATCTCAAAAATAAAACACAAATCGAACAGGTTTATTAATGGCATCCACATAAATTATTAGAAGTTCTGCGTACAGTAGATGTCCAACATTACATGAAGAACTCAGTAAAGTCCAATGTGCAATCACACGTCTTGACTGCTGTGTTTGCTCAGAGCGCTCATCATCAGTCTTTGCCTGTCTTGGTTCTTGCAGAAAAATAATAGTCATTTGCATTAATGGGTGTTCTACTGTTCTTCTCTTCTAGTTTTTCAGCTGCTCTCCCAGTTAGCAGAATTGAGCTCCTTTCTCTGTGTGCATGGTAGAGTTTTTCCTCATAGCCTATAAAAGAAGATCATGCAACAGTGTAAACAGAAAGAATACAAATACATATTAAGATCACAAGCAATATTGACTTTGAAAACTTTCAAAATTAGCCAGCCTGATTATTAATCAGAAATTATGTAAAGATTAATTTATTGAAAGTATAAATATGATACCTTATGAGTATCTATTTTGTTTCTGTAATTTAAAACATATACTTAATCCATTATATACATGTTAATAACACAACTATAGGCTAAATTATGTGAACAAACTACAAACTTGGCTTGAAAAGTGTGAACCTTGAACTCAGGTCGCCTTGAGCACAGCTGCAGCATGTCACAGCACTGCCCACGAGGCTTTTGTTCTGACGTAACAGCTCATTTTCATCAGTTATATTGTCTATGGATTGTTACATTTCTTACAGATTTCTGCTTGTTTTAAATCAGATACAGATAAAGTAGCACCGCATTTGAATGCATTGGTGATAGAACAATTTCTAGTGTGATTTAATCATACCTGTGTATCGTCTCTTTTGCTATTAGCTAAGCTGTACGTTTTAGTTACTTCAAAAGCAGAAAGAAATATATGCTATAACTTCTGTTTCTACGCCATTTCTTATTGAGAAATCACAGGACAGTGTTGACTAACTTTCTGTGCTCCAGTAGGTTTCTGTGTGTGCACAATCTGCACGTTAAATGTGAGCTACTGTAAATATGAAAGCTTGTTTCCGCCATGGAATACAATTTTTAAAAAAGGTAATTGCGACACAATTCAAACTTTTTTTTCTCAGAAGTGCGAGATATAAAATCGCAATTGGCTGTTTGAAAGTCAGAATCACAGGATAAATTAGAAAATCTGAGAAAAAAAGCAATTCTGGCTTTTTTTTTTTTTGGGGGGGGGGCTTTTCTCAGAAGTGTGAGATATAAAGTTACAATTGCAAGTTATCAAGTTCAATAGGCCCTTATCTCATTTCCTGGTTTCGTAACGTTCAAAATCGCCAAGCAGTGTACTCGCACTTCCGGTGGTTACTTAGTTACACCTTTAGATGAAAAGTAGGTCAGTAAACTTAAATAAAAGCGCGATATAGACCAGTGTCTGTCAATATTAAACCGCATAAAGACCATTTAAATAGGAATCGTGCATGTTCTGTGTGTCTCTGTGAATGAATGGCACAGACGCGCTGTTTCATTTACCACACACACACACACACTGAGGCACGCATGACACTCTCGATGTTTTCAGCCTATATGAGGACATTAATGCACTTCATCAACACAGCCGCTCTGAGAGTCACTTCAGCAGCATTTTAGCTTCATTTGAGAAAAACTATCATATCATAAAACACAGAGAGACTCAAAGGTCTACACGGCAAGCCGTCAAAATAAAAGTTTGGTTTAACCTTTGAAGAAAGTTTTGTTTAAATCATTACATTTTAAATAATTAGTTATAGCAATTTAATTAAACCATTAAAATGGAATCAAGAAAAAAAAAAAAAAATACTTTTGGGAGATGCGAGAGCGAAGTAGTCCAGTGATAATTAACAGGCAGCCATGGTTAATGCAATTTGCAAAGACCCGCCCCCTTTAGTTACTGTTGCTATGTCCAACAAGCCATGGTGCTCTCACGCCACACATCATGTTGTCACGCAATTAAAAATACATTGCGGATCAAAGAAAAAACAGTCTAAACGCAGAGACAAGACAGAGCAGGTTACTTTTGATATGAAACAAAGTCTCAACGTTTAATTTGTGTAATTTTTGTAAAAAAGAAATTTTTGTAAAATAGAAATGTAAAAAATAAATACCTGTCAATCAAACTCCCTCGAAGGGTGAATTCTGAGGGGAGTAAAAAAGCCAGCTCACAATTCTGATATTTTCTTGCAATTGTGTGTTCCTGCCTCACAATAAAAAAAAACAAAAAAAAAACTGTCATTTTACTGATGGAAACAGACAGTAAAAAATGTGGACTTCAACAATTTCTTATTCTGTAGCTCCCTGAGGGATTTTTTTGATAAGTCCATAAAAATGCATCCATCCATGATAAAAGTAATCCACACGGCTCTGGCAGGTTAATAAAGGCGAAAGGTGAAGCGAAGTGATGCGTTCGTGTAAGAAACATATCCATATTTATAACTTTATCGACTTAAATAACTAGCTTCCGGCAGACAGCCATATGCAAGTCAAATGATGCCCAAAGAGTAACTCTTGTCGATGTACGACGTAAGAGTCTCTCGCCGTTCAAACGAACAGGGCTAGGCAATAAATTCAAGCTCCTCCCACATTTCTCTTTAAAAATTCTCGTTTTAGACTTCTAATTCATGCCTGGTGTTTAGTTTTTCTCCATCCTCTTCGTTCTTCAATACGTTGTGCGTCAGGTCAGTTTCTCACTTACTCTTTCGCTGTAAATTGATGCGTACGGCCGTCTGTCGGAAGCTAGTTATTTTACTCGCTAAAGTTTTAAATATGTATATATTTCTTACACAAATGCATCGCTTCACTTCAGAAGGCCTTTATTAAAAACACATCAACACACAATTTTTAAAGTGTGTTAATGTGTGTTAACAGACTATTGATCTGGGTGACATAGGACCATTTTTTATGTGTTCCTTAAGTGTTATATAAATCTGGAGAACCCTTACTAACATTAACCATGGTTTTGCTACACTAACTAAATGGTAATAAATTATTGTAATCAATCCACCATATCCATATCAAGAAGACAGGTAAAATATTGTCTGGAGGGTTTGAACCAGTGTGCCTTTGAGCAGAGTTTACATGTTCTGCCTCTATTTCACGTGTATTTTACTATGACAATAGGCTAACCGTTACTCACCGCAACTGAAGATCGTGTGGCTGGATAATATTTATTCCCCAAACTCCTGGATAATGAGGTAAACACACACATACAGCAATATTATTAGCTATTTGTATTTACTTACTAAAAGAGACATTTGCAAAAGCTTGCAAAATTTTACTCACCAGCTTAAAAACATATTATGATGACTCATCATTTTGACGGATCGGTAGGCCGATATCCCGCGATCAACAATATTCAAAAGCCTAGTTTGCATAGTGTGGTTCGAGTTCCTCTCTGTATAAAGACACAATGTTCAGTTCACTCATTGTAAAGCTCCTATGCTGAGTTTTATTTTATTTTTTATCAAAAACTAAGTTAGCTGACAATATTTACACATGCTTAGCCTGAAACATTTACATAATATCGAAATTGCTCTAATCGCATTTAACATTAGATTCTCAATTTAACACACTATATTTTGATGTAGCAGAATGTATTTTTATATAAAATAAAGTTATTTACCTTCCGCAGATTGCAATATGTCCGTTACACGTACGTTGTTAAAATTCGTTGTCCATTTACATCCCGCAACTCGCTCAAAATAAAAATGTAACAGTACGATGCAAAAAATCCATGTTTTAAACAATGTAAAAGCCACAGAACTGAAGGAGTGTGTAGGCTACTGAAGATCCCGAGCAGCACACACACACACACACACACACACACACACACACACACTCACTCACTCACTCACTCCAACAGACGAATATTCAAACTTGACCAGTAAAAGGCGCGCATAGCTGTCATTGGCCAGATTCCTGGATGACAGTCTGAATAACCAATCATGCTCAAAACAACTCGAAGAGACAGCCAATAATGTGGTAACATTGCAATTACAGGAAAAGATGACATGTTTTAAAAGAAAGAATATGAAAAAATTTACACTTGCTATTTATTTAGTTGTATTTGTAAGCTGGCTGTTATATTTAATCAATTGGTTAAATGGTGTCTTCATTGCAGTGCATGATTAAAAATTAAACTTACAATAACATATAAATAATAATAATAAATAACATAAATAATATATACCATATATAACAACATATATTTACCACTGCTCTGCCAAACAGCAATTTAAAAGAGCAAACATATTTTATATTAAACAGAGCAAACATTGCATATGTAGGCTATTCATATAAAATTCTGTATACCTACCTACATGAAAAACTAATGGATTGGTGTCATGGTGACATTAGAGTTACATTCATGTGACCCATAATGATCCTTTTGCACTTTAACAAAATATTGACCTTTCCTTTAGAAACACTCTTATGCCTAATAATGTCAACTTGCTTTTCACCCTGTGTGGCACTGTTACACAACCTGTTGGTTTAGGGTAAATCCTCTGTCCAACACAACACTTTGCTAACATTGGCATAATTATATACAAGCCCACTAAACATTGGACGTCGGATAGACGTGCAGATCATGTCTATATTGGGTCCGTCGGTCCATGACCAATTCTGGACATCTATTCGACGTCCAAACTAGGTCCACTATTTGGACGTCCAACCATGACCCAACTTGGACGTCATATAGACGTTCAACATTGGACCTTTGAACTGGGTAATTTTTTTCGACGTCCAAACTAGGTCCACTATTTGGACGTCCAACCATGACCCAACTTGGACGTCATATAGACGTTAAACATTGGACCTTTGAACTGGGTAATTTTTTTCGACGTCCAAACTAGGTCCACTATTTGGACGTCCAACCATGACCCAACTTGGACGTCATATAGACGTTCAACATTGGACCTTTGAACTGGGTAATTTTTTTCGACGTCCAAACTAGGTCCACTATTTGGACGTCCAACCATGACCCAACTTGGACGTCATATTGACGTTCAACATTGGACCTTTGAACTGGGTAATTTTTTTCGACGTCCAAACTAGGTCCACTATTTGGACGTCCAACCATGACCCAACTTGGACGTCATATTTACGTTCAACATTGGACCTGAACTGGGTAATTTTTGGGACGTCTATGACAGGTGCAGGAAATTTACATGATTATTATAATTTTTTTAATTTACAAATGAAGAGCTCTTTTCCAAAACGCGAGTTTGTCGTGTCATTTTGCTGTGTAATGAACCTATTCACTGCTCCATCCACGTTTCCAAATCGCTATATTTAAAATGTAATATATTTTTAAAATATTTAAAATATTATATTTAAAATATTTTAAATGTACTGCAAGATGCTCGTGATCCAAGCGCCGAACCTATTTTTACCCTAAACGCGATAATCATAAATTATATCACTCTCTCTGTAGCTCAAACAGTAGAGCGTTGGCACGTGGAGCAGATGATCATGAGTTCGAATCCCAGGTAAAGCAAAGTGTGTGTGTGTGTGTGTGTGTGTGTGTGTGTGTGTGTGTGTGTGTGTGTGTGTGTGTGTGTGTGTGTGTGTGTGTGTGTGTGTGTGTGTGTGTGTGTAAGAAGCCGCTGTTTTGTTTGAGAGCACTGAGCGCGATTTATTGTAAACAAACTTTTGTGGATGGACGTCGAAAAATGACGTGCGGAAGACGTCGAAAAATGACGTGCGGAAGACGTCGAAAAAAGACGTCGCCTGGCGTTACAAAACAACCCCTTCAATGGACCAAATTTGGACGTCCAAAAATTACATGAAAATGACGTCACTACGACGTCACATTGCGCAGTGGGAAGTTGCAACATATACCTCGGGTTTCACAGGCAAGGTTTAAGCCTGTAGTCCCAGACTAAAATGCACGTTTGAGCTGTTTTACCTGAAAGCAACTTGCACTGACATATCTTAAAATATGTCAGTGGCAGTGCCATTGTTTTGTCTCAAGATGCACACCAGTAATGTTTATTTTTTTATTTTTTCTAAGGCACATTTTTAAAAGCAAATTAAATGCACTAAGGCCTAATCCTGGCTTAATCTAAACTCTGTGAAACCGGGTCTGGGTTAGAAATTAAGGGTTAAGGTTAACCCTAACTCTAACCCTAACCCTTGTCTACAGACTTTTATTTAACAGCATGGATACTCCAAGGTGTTGACTGCAGTGGTTAGGCCTTTAGCGTTGATACAGGACGAATAACTTCTCACTGTGACAGTCTGTAATGTATTTTAGCAAAGAAACAGTGAGAAACATTGTGGAATACCACTATACTTAGGTATTCAGCAGTGACAATGAAGTAAGCTAATGCCTGCACAAAATATGATAGCATTATAATATAACAATATAATATGTGATGATTACAGTGGCTTCATTAAACTTCATACAAACTTCCCAGGAGGACTTAAACGCACCATATGTTCCATCGTGAACCCTGTTGGCCTGCTGTCTGACCAGCAAGCTCAATTTAACAATAATTGTGTAGTTTGATTACTAAATGTTACATTTAAAATGTTCTAGTTGTGTTAACACGTCACATTACAAGAACGTTTTATAAAAAACACTCATCATCTCAGGTCTCAGTGATATCCTCAAAACATTTTACGAACGTTGATTTGATAATGTTCCTCCTCTGTTATTATGGAACATAGTGCCAATGTTTTACTGAGAACATTATATAATCTGTTATCTCAACAACATCCTCAAAACATCCTCAAAATGTTACATTTAAAATGTTCTAGTTGTGTTAACACGTCACATTACAAGAACGTTTTATAAAGAACATTCAACATCTCATCTTCCTAATGTGACAGAGAGAATGTTCTTCTTTTGTTATCATGAAACATTGGGACAATGTTATATTGAGATCATTGTACAAACTTTAACTTTAACAACATTCCCAAAATATGCTCAAAATGTTGCAAGTAAAATGTTCTTCTTTTATTATCATGAAACATTGGGACAATGTTATATTGAGATCATTGTACAAACTTGTTACCTCAGAAACATTCCCAAAACAGCCTTTGAATGTTGCAGTTAAAATGTTATATCTTAGTTTACATTTAACGTTATAGGAACATTTTTTTAAATGAGAAAACATCCTTAAAATATTTGTTAAACATTACATTCAAATGTTTTCTTCAGAACATTAACCAAACTTGTAGGGAATGTTAGCCAAAGTTCTAAGAACGTTCCCTGCTAGCTGGGACTGTCATCGTTCAAGGTAATGATGAACAGATGAAGGGATTCACTGCAATCTTTTAATCCAAATAAACGAAACAATCCATGAAGAACACGAGTAACAAAGAATAGTGTAACAGCTCATTCTTAAACAAGACAAGACAATACCGGACAAAGAACAGAACCAAACTCATGACTGAAATACACAGGGGATAATGAGGAGTGCAGGAGAACACAGTCTCTGACTATAGGAACAAATGAGGAACTAATCATAAAGCATGGAAGAACAGATCAGGGAAACAGGAACCAAAGGAAACTGAACAGAATATCAAAGTGCAGAAAGCTGAACATAACCATGACATTAATCTCTCATCCTCGTTCAACAGAGACGGGAGAGGGTTGTAGTTGAGGACGTAAGCAGGTGGAGTGGAGTCCACGTTTGCTCATATTTTCTATATACATATTTTCCTCTCTTTTTCATGAAGCAAAAACAGTTTTAATGAAGTGATCGGGTTTTCCCATCTTCCAACTCTTCATCCATCCATCCCTTCATTCAGAGATTCATTCATCTTCCAATCCTCGGTTTGGTGTCAGGTGACCGGTCTTGATCCAGTCTAACACTTCTGACATGTTAATGAGTCTAACAATTAATTTCACATTCTTACCCTAGACCCTTGACCCTTGACCTTTGCCCGTCCCTCTCAGATAACACCGCCTCAGTGCTGACCAAGCGAGCTGGTTTCCAGAGGCGAGAGCAGTCTCTGTACTGGTTACCAGTGCTGATCGTGGACAGTGGCAGGCCGGCGTTGAGCAGCACCAACACTCTCTCGGTCCGCGTGTGTCAGTGTGATGCGGACGGGGTTCCTGAGGCGTGTGGATCCGTGGCCTTCTCTCTCCCAGCGGGTCTGAGCACTGGAGCTCTGCTCGCTGTACTGGCCTGCATCGTCACACTGCTGGGTAAGACTGCCAGAGCACAAGATTGCTCACACTTCATCTAGTGACGGGTGTATGCTGTTACTCTCTGTTGTCTTCTCCTGTACTGTAGATTTGCTTTCCCTCTGTATACACAAACATTTTCACACACGTGTGTCATAGAGCTAGGATGGAAGGAAAACAGTCTTATTTTTTTATTTGAACACTACCAGTCAAACGTTTCCAAAGTCCTACTTCTACAGTAGAGTCCCACACGAAGCACTTGTTGGCTGCAGTTCCTTTTTCATTTACTAAATAAATAAATAAAAGTTCAGTTTTGTAAAGAAACCCATACTTAAAAACATACTTAAAAAGCCTATAGATCATCTTTCTATCACCTATAGATCTTTTACTGTCTGCAGTCTTCCCTCAGTAACTGCCCATTGCTTTGAGAATTTGTAAAAGTAACATTCTGTTTGAATACTGA
Organism: Leuciscus leuciscus; assembly: GCF_965113295.1. Lineage (NCBI taxonomy): Eukaryota > Metazoa > Chordata > Actinopteri > Cypriniformes > Leuciscidae > Leuciscus > Leuciscus leuciscus. The sequence goes on along the minus strand of NC_138735.1, from coordinate 163,030 downwards.
ACTCAACACTGTGAGCCTGCGTGACTAACCCAAATCTGAACCAAACACTGTAAGCACTGTGAGGTTGAGTTGTGAAGTACTCATGTCTTTTGGCAAGTATAGGGAGATTGGGTAATGCCCTGTGGCATCAGACTCATCTTTGATAATGAAATCCATCCTCTGTTGCAGAGCTTCAGGTCATGGATGAGTTTGTGTACCAGCCTCATTATAAGTGCTGACTCCTTCATTGCCTCTCTACCTAACAATTATTTCCAGCACCTATTTTCCTAATGTAAATCTTTCGCTGCTCCTTTATTTACTACATTGAATGAATTCTTGTTACTGTGCCATCTTCTCTATTTACACAATATGGTAGAATCTCCAATAACAAGGGCACTTTCGACAGGATTCTCTGTTGGTGTGTCGAGTCAGGAGAACCGCTTCTAATCTGCCACTGTTATCGTTTTTTCAACCATTTTATGTATTACGTGTCACCAATTTGTACCGTCTGTTCTATCCACATCCACATTCCTTCTGTTTACTTTTCTTTCTCATTTACCCTCAACTAGCATCAGGATCCCAGCAAACATATGAAACATGTTATATAAATACATATATATAAATAATATAAATATAAGTACATATGAAAGCGCTATATAAATGCCTCATTCTATTCTCATTCTATTCTAAACACAGAACGTTGGCATAACCATAGTTCGAATTACAGGGGGTACTAGGGGGTGCTATACCCCCCAATGAAGACCCAGTACCCCCCAAAGGGACAGAAATATCAGTTTTGGGGGGGTCAGATAATTTTTCTGATATTGTGAAAAAATATAATTACAGTTACAATACAAGTCAACTCCTATTTTCACTGTAGGAACATTTTAATGTAAAGCGATTTCAGACACCCCTATTGTGGACCGTACCATTTTTAACCACCGTGGCCAGAAGCAACGGAGATAGAGAACGACTTCAACTTCTCAAGCAAGTGTCAACGTTGAATGACAAAATGCTAGTTTCATAAAGTATCATTCTTTTCAACAATCCTTATTTGTATATTCAAAAATATTTAAAATAATCTAATTTAATACAGTTATAATTTTTCAATGTAAATTATTTAATTTTATTGGTAACAGCCTAGTGTCTAATTATTTTAATTGAATATATGTATCAAATTTAAGAATTTGAAATGAAAGATGGAGCATACATTTAATAAAATGGGGGGGTCCGGCATGCCCCCGGACTCCCCTAGAGATACCAAGCTCCACCCACAAAAATACAGTGGGAAACACATTAGGCTATATGATGATCTACAAAAAAATACACATTTAATTATCTTATTATTAAAATACATTATTATGATTTTACCACCTCCGCCTCATTTTGAGCCAGGAAAAACCCTGAAATAGGCAATAGGCTTCTTGTAAAGGTATTACTTTTACTAGTAATTAGAATGGTATTTCAGTGCACTTAACTTCTAACTTTTGGGAGTTGATCGAAACAGTTCTCTTTTGGATATATAATAACAATGAGATATTCTGTAGCCTACTGATCAGTTTGTCGCATGTTTAGACCTTGTATGTGTGTTGCACAACACGTTGCACTTGGCGATCACGGTGGGGATTGATATGGTGTGGACCATGATGGTCATAGAAGAAGTGAAAGAGCAGTACCCCCCAATTATGGTAGGGTAATTCACACTCTGGGCATAACGTACCCAACCTTCTAACAACGTTTTAACTACATGGCCAAAAGTTTGCTAGAACTACGTTGTGTGGAGAAGGTTGTTACAGTGTTGGCACAATTTTGACATTAAACCACCGTTCAGGGCCATTGCTTAAGGTTGTGCCGAGGGTGTCTGGACAACCCCTGGACTACACATGTCCTCGTCACTGCCCTGAAGCATGAAAATCAGCCTTTTAAATGTCAACCGCCCGCTGGGCTCGTTGTGTGTTGTCTTGTTCTTCATCGAGCAAGGATACGTGAGTATTGCGTTCAATTTACCTCAGCTAAATAAGATACGTAATTATTCAAACACAACCAACTTCATTTTCTAATGTGACTAATGTAGCCTCGCTTGCACTGTTTAGTTTTTCATTTGATTTGTCTGCTATTTAGTCTCATTTGTTTCTTTGCTCCTCTGGATTTGTGGATGTTTCCTGGACTGATTCCCGTTACTAACAGGCTTTTTCCGACTACGCTCTCCTGTCTGCCATGTACAGAACCCGGTTTTGTTCATTAAATGTTCTGATCTTTGCTTGTTATGTTTTATTTATTATACTTAAAAGAAATTTGTATATTCGTTTATTTAGTTTTTTTCTTTTTTTCACAAATGTATGACTTTTGGAAGTGCAATTTGATTACCATATCGTGAGCTTAGAATTATAAGGTTCTATCTCCACTTTTGGTCGAAATTGAGTTTTTGACATAATCTTATCCATTAGGTGTTTATTAATGCCTGTGTGGTGTTATTTTTGTAAAAAAAAAAAAAAAAAAAAAAATTTGTTAGTAGTTATTAATAATTAATCAAATAAAAAGGTTCCATCTCACAAAAACATAAACCGAGTTGGGATTATAAGGTTCTATCTCCAGTAGATTCAATATCCAATCAAAATCAAAAATCCAATCAAGCTGTGTGCTTGTATTATAAATATATAAATTGCTTAAAATCAATGGTTATATACATTTATTCTTTGAAATGTGGGGTTTTATTTGTAAAAGTGGAGATAGAACCTTATAATTCTGAGAGCTCTGATTCTGTTTGGAATTATAAGGTTCTAAGGTTCTATCTCCATTTGGGCCATCTTAAAAAATCCCATTTCCAAATGTGCCAGGATTTTGATATTCTATCCTCAAAGTACCTGTAGGGTGATGGTCTTGTTGAGCTATAATAGTAGATTATACTACATAACAGTTTTGCCAGCTGGGATGTAAAAACTTTGATGCTCAATATCTCAGAACTACCCTAAACGGAGATAGAACCTTATAATTCTAAGCTCACGATATGCAGTTTTATTAAAGTTGAATTAATGTAACCTTCTGTAATTTTTACTCTTCAAAGTTTACACTTGCAGGTGTTGATTATAATTAGGCTAATTTACTGATAGCCCCATTAAATAATAATAAGGATATACAATATTTAAAAAGTATATAATTATATAACATCTGACTAATTAAAAATTAACCCTCAAAACATAAAATGCTAAATGGGGGATATCTATAGGCCTATCTAGCATAAAATAAAATGTAAAAAAATTGTCAGAACGTCGTCTCTCAGTTGCTGAATGTCGCGCAACAGCGTTGCTACAGCCCTGTCGCGTCTTACAATTCTACGTTGTTACAATGTTGCGAGCACGTAGACAGCGACGCTGCCATAGCAGAAATGCAACGTGCCACAGATGTTACCACAACGTAAATGTGTTTGCTGGGATGTATGTTATGATTGGAAATTAGGCCAAGAGTCACACAGGATTATTTTATAAAACATCTTCATCCTTTTCTACAGCTTATAGAAGGTCACCATTCACTGCCATTGAACCGTGAGCAGGTCATTAAAAAAAAAAAGTGTGTTCCTAAAAAGAAAGGTCATATGAATTTAGAGAAATGAGTAAATAAATATTCTGGAGGGTGGAGGGTTAAGAACATTACACTGTAAAAAATTTCTAACCCTCCCAAATCAAAAATTTCAAGTGACCGATAACATCTACATTTTTCAATTGGCCCAAGTGAAATTCTTGTTGCAATAGTCTGTTAACATTGGCTCAATGAGAAATAATACGTCAGACTAATTGAAAAATTTAGATGTTATCGGTCACTTGAAATTTTTGACTTGGGGATGTATCTTTTTTTTACAGTGTAGCAACAGCTAATTAATGAAAGGGTTATAGTTCCACAATAAACTAATTTTAGTTTCAGAACTAGTTCACTAATGTGTGGAAAAAAAGGTCCTGAACCTCAGTACATTTTAATCATATACACTCGAGGTAGAGAGACGTCAGGCCTGAAAATTCAGCCATTTCTTATTGATTGCATGCGGATCGTTTGCACAATTTAATTACATAAATTCCTCAGTAAAAATGGACCATGGATGCAAATTAAGGCGACAGGGAAAGATTCTTCACGTTCAATGGAGAGTTTTTACACAATTTTAACTTTAATGATCAAGGTAATAAATAACGACTGTACAAAGAGAACTGATGCATACAGTTAAAGTTAGACCATAGTTTTTATCTCCATAGTCTCCATATTCATCTCATATGTGACATTCTGAATCTCAAACCCTCGATCTGCTCGAGTCTGTATGAATGCACCACATTCCTTACTATCTAGAAGCTTCACTAAAGGATCCACTAAAAATCACAGTCAAATATTGCTTTCACTAAACAATATTTCACTTTCCCGTCTGGTTGACATTTTGTTGTAGATTATTTTAGTTTTGTAATCAGGGGATGTGGCAAAATGAGTGAGATGGCAATGGCGCCTGAGGAGGAATGTTTCTATAAAAAATGTCCTTTACATGTCAATCAGACAGTCTCTTCCTGTCTACATGGGTGGTTCTTGATCAGAATAAGCTGTGGAAAACACTTAAAATCACACAATCAAAACTCTGCACTTGTTCCTGACGCTGGGGTACTTCTGAAGTCTGTACAGAGACACAAATTAACTTTTTTAATGGAATTCATTAAAGTGAACATTCTTCCATTTGTCCTGTTGTCAGAAGACTCAAATAAGTAGAGTACATCAGGAACTGAATGGACAGCCGTATACTGTATCCAGTGTAGACAGCGGCATTGATTATAATGGCTTCTATTTACTTTGATGATCATGTCTGGTGTTGACAGGTATCAGCCGTTATACAACTGATCGCCAATGGGTGATTATATATTTTTAGATAAAGGTACACTGCTTTGTAACGTTTGCCAGTTGAACTGAAAATGCAAACAGACTTGAGCATTTTTCAGAGAAACCTAAAAAAAAAATGGTTCAAACAAAAGCAGGTTTGTGAACATCTCAAAATCTTGTTCTTTTTGCAAATTTGATATTAATCTAAGTTGTAAAAATATACAATCTACTCCACTTTCTTTCAACACTGCAAACCTGCAGTTTTAAAGTTTGCACTCTATTAATTCAGCTAGAAATCATCACTTTAAATGTCAATTGACAATTTTTTATTATTTTAATGTAATTTTGCATAGATCAGTTAATTTTTCACTGTAACTAAGGAATAAATAATAAATTAATAAGTTGTTACTGCAACATTTTACATTATTTTACTATTAAAATTACATTGTAGAACATGCTAAAGTTTGAGTTAAAGTCAATTTTATGTTGCTTATACATTCTATCTGATTTATATTAACTCTTTCCACACCAGCGTTTAAAAAAAAAAATTGCCTCATCGATACAACAGCCATCGGCACTGATCCTCAACAAACCCGTCTCCATACCGGCGTGATGACTCCGATCTTAAACCAGACAGGACTGGATAATATTCTGATTGTTCCAATCCAATCTGACTTCTGACCTGTAATGCTGCCTGAATCATAATCATACACAGTTTGTTCGTCGGCCAGAGGAGAACTGAGCGACTGAGTCTGGGTTCTCCCAAGGTTTTTTCTCCATTCTGTCACTGGTGGAGTTTTGGTTCCTTGCCACTGTTGCCTTTGTCGCCTTTTTTCACCTTTGTTGCCATTGGTTTTTGGCTTGCTTAGTTGGGGACATTAAATTTAACATTAAATTTAATATTCAACAATAATATTGATCTGCCTGCATTGACACCATTATATGAGAAATGAAAGCTTTAGCATAAGTTCTGCCCAGGACTCAATTGTTACGACACTTATTACCTTCTTATCTATCCAATCGTGCTCTAATACTTGTAGTATAAAAGATCGGTACTTACACATGTCTGAGTTCACAGATGCTGATGCGTACATTCCCCTCCACCCTCCCCACTACCACCAGGATGGTCCCGTGACCCTGTCTCATATCTTCCCGGGGGTCGGCTGCGCCCCTGCCTCCGACTTCAGGCAGGAAATGCAGATTCCGTACCCTCGGATTGTGAGCTACGGACGGGGCCTACGCCAAAGAACTTTATATCATAATACTTGCTTGCTGGGCTGTTAATAAATGCATACTTGTTACACTATTTTGCCTCCCGAGTCTTTCTGGTAGAACTGAACTGAGCTGGATGATGACATCACGGTTTTCTCCAGAGCGGCTATATATATAAATGAACTAACTTAATAACTTTTTCACAACAAAATGAAACATCACTGAACTTACTTTAGCTGGACTGTGACGCTATTTTCTTCTGGAAACAAACTTTGTTGCATTTTCCTGTTATCTCTGTAAAGCTGCTTTGAAACAATCTGTATTGTAAAAAGAGCTATATAAATAAATGTGACTTGACTAAGTTTCTTAACAAAAGCAACATTTTTAGCACATTTTTGTCAAAGACTACATTCAGATTGGATTCAGAACGATGATAAAAACACCGATGGAGTAGATCAAGTCCATCAACACCCCCAAAGCTTCACAGTCCTATAGCTCGTCCTAGGTCGACATTTCATTCAGTAAATTCACCCTAACCCTAACCCTAACCCAATCCAGTAAGTTTTGTTCCATTGTATTGGTGCAACCACTGAACCTTCATTGCTGTCTCTCCTCTAGTTCTGATGCTGCTGATCGTGGCGATGCAACGTAGAAGAAAAGTGCCTCTTTTCCTGGAGGATGAGCGTGATGTGCGGGAGAACATTGTTCAGTATGATGATGAAGGAGGAGGTGAAGAAGATACAGAAGCTTTCGATATGGCTGCACTGCGTAATCTCAATGTCATACGTGATTCAAAGGTCCAAAATGTAACTCCAGTTAACTCTGTTAACCCATACTCAGCTTCAGCTAGGACATCTTACAAATCACTTCCTGACAACACTGTCTTTCAAGAGTTTATCTGGGACAGACTGAGAGTGACTGATGTGGATCCGTCAGCTCCACCGTATGATTCTCTTCAGACCTATGCGTTTGAGGGAAACGGCTCGGTGGCGGGGTCTCTGAGCTCCCTGGATTCTCCCAGTTCAGATTCAGAGCAGAGTTACGATTACCTCAGCAACTGTGGACCACGCTTCAAGAAGCTGGCAGACCTGTACGGCAATCTTGACGGAAGCAGGGTTTTCTCCTAGCCTTAATAATGGCCTACAAACATTCGACAACACAACAATTGTTATTGTTCTGAAGGTGTAAAGACAATGTGTAAGGTCTAAATTTCTTTTGTTGGCTTTAACAGGTTTGTCGACTCACTCAAATGAAACAAAAGTGTGGTGCCAGGGTTTGATTGGGTAGGTGTACTGTAGTGTCCCTCCAATCTGACCACTGCCCTGCATAGTTTAGTTTCAACCTTAATCAAAGAAACCTGAGCAAGCTAATCAAGAGTGCGGTCGACTCAAAGCAGTTCTGCTCAGACCGATCGCTGTCTGGATTGAAGCAGTGCAATCTTTGTCTGATTTAAACACTGTGCAAGTGTCACTATGGGAAAGTCTCAGACTTCACGGGACTGTAGTCTACACCACGATAAATGCTATGAAAGTGCTCATAAATTGCTGTTGAAATGGTATTCTCAATTGAAACAGCATTGGCAGTGACAACTGTCAGAACCAGCAAAATTCAAATGAAATGCCAGAACCACTCACCCTCAGGTCACACTGGGCTGTCAGTGACAACATTCCCTACGGTCATAGCCCAAGCTATATGCTTCACAGGGATACCTGCATAAACCGAATTTAATGAAAGGCCTACCTGGGCCTGCTCAAGGGCCTAGGACCACAGCTTCAAATTAGAAGGTGTCCCTTTTAGGGAATGTGGCTAGGGAACCCGAAGGAGCGCCAGCCAATCAATATTCAGGGGAACATACTCACCCGAAATGCCACCAGGAAGGCCTGACCTGGTGTCACTTACATTGGACATTTCAGTCTGGCCAACTTCCTGTCTGTCCAAAGACAGAGCCTCTGGACACTTGCCTATAGATAAGGCATCCAATGCGAGGGACTGCGAAGCTGACAGTGAACCACTCAGCCCGGATCTCAGAGACGGGGTATCCAGGAGAACATGACTCAGCATAGCACTTACAACCCTTGCCAGCGAGGGGACTTTCTCTGCTTGATCCACAGATCTACCCAGCGCTTGTGTTTCAAAGCATTGAGGAGGCCTGAAAAGGCCTAAGGACTGATCTAACTGGGAGGCCTCACGAGAGGCCTACAACTGTCTGACCAGAATCAGGAGGCCGAGTACTCATAGTGACCCTCAGTGAGGGGAGCACATGGCCTGCCTGGTAGGCAAACCAGGCTGTAGGCTAAAAAAGAGATTTCAAGAGGGAACCAGTAGCAGAAAGTGAACACTTTAATCGTGTTAGGGTGCAAGCTCGCCTTCAGAAGCTGCCTGCTAAGGCCAGCCTAACTGATAGCAAGTGGCCACTAGCTGCTAGAACCCAGTATCGCTGGGAAACCACTTACAGGGAGGCCTGGTGAGGCCTACTACCTGATAGCAAGCTAGAAAACTGGTTGCTATGAACCCAGACTCTGGGTGTCAGTCCCAGGGCCAGCTAAGGCCAGCTGCCCGGTCCTGGGGCTCAGTCTCGGAGAGGTCTGTTAAGGTCGGCCGCCTGAAGATTTTCTTAGGTAAAAGAACTGACTGCCATGGACCAATAAGGTTGAGGACTGAGCTTCATGGTGGTCTGATAAGGCCAACCGCCTGACAGTGGTCATACTAGCTGGCAAAAATTTGGGTTTGCCTTCTGGGAGGCCTAAACAGCCAACCATAGAGCAGCAAATCTTATTTAGCTGATCATAATCAGGGGTCGCCTCCAGAGAGGCCCACTGAAGCCAATTGTCTGATTTGCCAGTGAATTTTAACAGTCAAGCCCCCATGTTGGGTCTCAGGGTTAGGGAGGCCTGCTAAGGCCAGTGCCTGACTGTCAACACTGCTGGCTGTATACCCCGTCACTCGAACACTCATTTGAGGATTTGAGAGGCCTACTCGGCCTGAAGCACGCCAGTGCTGTCAGCCATCTACCCATACTGCTGGGGACTCGCTTTCAGGGAGGCCTGGTAGGGCCTACTAGCTGATAGCAAGTCTATTCTGCTATGAAAACAACACCGTTGGGAACCATACTACACCAACTCAAATATTGGGGCCACCCACAGGAGGCCTCTTGAGGCTGGCTACCTGGTCGCAGCTTTAATGTATGTCCCACAACGTTGGGACTCTCTTCCGAGGAGGCCTGTTAAGGCCTACTACCCGTCAGTGAGTCTACTGCCCGAACTACTAAGGCCAACCACCTGAGGCAAGCTGGCCTAAAGAGCCCTTTTGGGGGCTGCCCATCAAGGAGGCCTGCTGAGGCCTACTACTTGACAGCGCAGCCTTTGTTGGCAGATAAGCTGTTTATACAGCGCCTACAGTATCCTGGTACCTAACTACATTGCCCATGGCAGTGTACTCAGCACAAACACAACACCCTTTAAGTAAGGGGAGTACAACACACGCCACCCTGCCTAAATGGAGGCCCTAGATTGAGGGGCCTACCATCTATACGCATGGGCGTCAGCTCATGGCAATGCTCTGGCTTCAAGGGAGTGTACTTCGAAAACCAAAATGAAGTGAAGGTTAGATCTTTCTGCTCAACCCAAGCCATAGTGGTGTGAGGTAGAGTGATACAGAGCTGAAAGTGGAGTACTCAGAACTACCCTGTATCAACAGGGGAGTACCAACCACCTGCCCCTGATAATTTAACAGGGTGTGGGCCTGCCAGTGGCTCTAGAGGTGACAGAAATATGTCTGCGACCAGCCTAGGGGAGTGCGGCAAGCCAACCACCTTCAACCCATCGCTTGAGCAGTAGCTGTAGAATGGAGCCTACTCTGGAGGCCCAAGTCCATATGCTACCTTTCAAAAGGGAACTACATATAGGTGAGTTTGATCAGGGTTTGAGTTAAACCCTGCAGGGCAGTGGTTGTCCAGGGACGGATCTGAGGAACCTTGCGCACTGTATATATAAGACTATGGATAGAATACATTTTACACTTCAAAGAGTTTGTCCATGTTCAGAGGCTTCTAAAAGAGTAGCTGGAGTAAAAAACTGATAAGAAAAATTAGGAAATATTCATAATGAAGTAATCAACAAGAACCATAATTTTCAGAACAGTCCAGAAACATCTACTTTTTATCATTCAACCTGGTTAGAGGGCAATTTTTATTTAATTTTTTTACAATAACACAACAGTGGTCCTGGTATCTCATAACAGCACGTACAGCCTGCTGTACGTACTGTTAAAAAAAGTAGAAATATACTTTTTTTTTTGCTAAATATAAACAAAAATTCAGTACACTTTCTTTGTCACCATCAAGGCACAGACTAGCTTTACAGTTCAGAAGATATAGAGACAATGCAAAAATCTTTCCAGTAATCTTTTGAATAATTTTGTGGATCTCCTTCCAGTAACCTTTAATTTGATCACAACCCCAAAACACATGTATCACCCTACCAGTGTCTGCCCTGCATTTGAAACATAATTGAGAAGAATTGGGGAACATTTTATGAAGGCGAACTGGAGTTAGATAAGTCTAGTGAATAAATGTATAATTTTGATCGTGGGCCGATCAAGGCCAAGGCCGGATTGAAACACTTTTAGGGAAAACACGTAAACAGATTGGACAAATATTTTTCAACTTGCTTTTATTTTAATTTTGATATCATGAACTAGGGTTGCATTCCAAATAATTGTGTTGGTGATCTAGATTTTTTGCTTGAATATCTCTACGAAAGTCTCAAAAATAATTCTTGAATGTTTTTTTGTAAACCTCAGATTGTCTTTGTGACCAAGAGTTTCAGTCTGAAATGTAAAAATCGGTTCAGCAGTCTTTTTTTTAAACAAATAACATTGCTTTAAACTTAATCAGTATAATAAAGCAAAAGCTTGCACAAATATGTGTGATTACACAAGGCTGAGGATTTTATACATTCGTTGAAAAACAGGTTTACAAAGCAATGCCGTTAATATCACAGTCAAAGCTGAGCAAACAAACGTGTGAACTCTTTTTAGTTCTACATTTTGAAGATGTAAGGAAGGAAAATATTTAATGGATTTAAAAAAAAATCCTCTTTAGTGAACAATAAAAAAAGGACATTCGATTCTTCAAAACCCTACTGAATGCCTGCTAATGGAAGAGAGCAGAAGTCTTTGGTAATTTTTTGTTATAAAGGTAAGGAAGATCATTCCTGATTGGGAAGGTAAAATCTTTATTTATTGGTGAATATAAGACTGCTCATCTCAGCTAATGAAATCCAAGAAAAGGACAAATTTCTAATGCAAGGTGTCAGCTAGGAGAGAGTAAGTATGAATTTTCAGTGTTTCTTGTTTCTTTTCAGTTTTTGTTGTAGAAAGGCAGCAGTAAAGGCTATGGGACATTGAGCTTGAATAGAGCATTATGATGGGCCGCACAAATTAGTCCAGACTCATTCCTTCATGATACTGACACTTTTATTCATATGCAGTGATCTTCTTCTTCTTGTTTCTTGTATAATAGCATTAAACATAATGCAGTTGTAGATTTATAGAATAAAACTGCTCGGCTAGGACACTGAAACCCCTGTTTATTTGAACACTTTTCCTCTTTTGAGATATTTTATGTTTATGTTAAATAAAAGTCTCCCCGAGGCCTGACGCCGCACCCACTGTGTCTGTCTTTACTCGTCCCGCCACACTTATTACATTTTATGTTTCTCAATGGATAGCTTTGCCCAAACAGTCATTCTTCCGTGTTTGGATCATCCTCAGAAAAAGTCCAGTGCTGATGTGCGGTGGCTTCTTCATTGCATCACTGCCCTGTTTGGCAGGGTTAATATTACAGTCAGCTTTCTCCTTAATTGTATGCCATATGCACCACTAGCTTATAGTGATGCAATACCAGGTGGAGGATTTGATTGTATGAGCATCATGTCATTGAAATCAGCAAGGTGTTCTTTAATTTACCGTGATGCAACCAAATGCAATGAGGATGTAACCCATCTCCGCTTGCTGGTAAACAGAATCTATCCTTGAGGTTATTGACACCACACACTTTGAAGATAGGCATACTGTACATAGAGAAAATAAGAAAGTTTGGAAACATCAGATGAGTCTGGGAAAAAAGGAAGCCTTTTCTGTAACATTAGAGTTACATAAAGATTTATGAAATGCATCTGGAATTCTAGAAATCTGGTTTGTGAATTTTTGGGTCTGATTTGATCAATACTTTTGTAATGATTCTCCCAGCAACTAGGTGGCCCCAGCTTCTGTAGAATTCATTGTGTTCACACATCCGAGATCAAATTCCACATCCAAGATGATATCATCGTGCTAATCATGATATGGCTAATTAGGTTCTTCGAACACACCTGCCGGATATGATTAGTATAGCTGGATTGAGTTATCTGAGATAATTGCGCGTTCATGCGCTGGTTTAAAAGGGGATATGTATCGATAGTAGAAACATTGATCAGCAACGCTGTTATTGGCTGCTCAGCGTGGCCAAAGAGCGCACTCAGTTTTTCTCCTCAGCAGAGCAAGAACTAATAGTCGAAGTTTATTCTGAATTTTAATGTTTAATCAAAACGCCAGGGAACACCTCAAAGTCTGCAAAAGCCAGGAGAGAGGGCTGGCAAAAAGTAGCAGACAATTTAAATCCGTTAGAAGTGGCCATGCTAGATGTTTTTTATCACTTATTAGCCTATATTTTTATATTTTAATAATTGCATAATTACTTTGTTCATTGTAATGTCAGAGTCACCACACTAGAACATGGGAACAAATACAATTGAAGTACAAAGATATTCTACATAATGGTAATTTTTAGTTATATTATAGTCTCTTTTATAAAAGGCACTGTTAAATAAATGATTGTCTGTTTATAAAAGCAACCAAGAAAAAGGCTGAGAAAAAAAGAAAGAAAAGATCTTGGTAGCCTACACTGTAAAATAATTTTTGCTGCATTAAATTAAGGCCGTATAGTCATTTCAACTGTTAAATCTTGAGTAATGATGAATTGCTTTGACTTGTGAAAGTGAAAACTGATAAACTTATGTTAATGTAAAAATATTTTGCCATGAGTTTTTGCCTGTATTCCTCTTTTGTGCACTTTTACATAATACACCAACACTTGTATCTGTTCCCAAGAAAGTGGTGGCTGAAATATGTGCAGTAAGTGGACATTTTCTAACTTTCCAAAGGAAAGAAAGTATAAGACTTTGTAATGTCCATTTGTTTCCATTGCACTGGACAGAGAATAAACCCTCTCAGATAACTGTCATATGGAGGAACTAGCCTACCTGCAAGTGCATAAGTAACTTTACTTCATTTATACTTGTATGCTTTATGGCTGCAATATAAGTGCCTCTTGTTGCAGGCACTTGACCACTGGCTTTTCTTTACAAAGAACAATTGAAATAAAACTCAAGGAACTAAGGATATTTGTCTTTTATTAAACATTTAATGTTATTCAATGCCAATTACGACGAGTCAAAATTACATGATATCTGGAATTGTAAAGGGGAATAATATGTTAAAACAACTTGCCATACATCTGTAGACTGTTGTAACATTCATTACATGAGTATTTCTGTTCATTAATTGCTCTTCATGTTTCAGTGCTTCAGGTCTTTGGGGAGATTCAATTTTCTGAATGATCAATTGCCCAAAGAGATATGTTAATGTCAACCAAGACCTGAGGGAGAGTGCGTCTTCTCAGTGGACAGAAATACAGACTGCTAGGGATTCACCGCATAAATGGATTCTGACACATCAGTCCTCATTTCTGTATGTGTGTGTGCTTTTCCTCAGCTGTAGCATTTATATCATACAAGAGACAATGCAGCTAAACTGAGACTGAAGTATAAAAACCTTTTTTTATTCAGCAACGGGTTTCAAAGATCTGGCTCAACATTCAATCTGCAAAATAAATAAAGTATTTAAATTAAATAAATAAATAAAAGACAACAGTGAAAATAATCCAGAAACTAACTACACATGTGAAGGATTTACAAATCTTCATCCAGATATTTATACTGAACCATAACATTTACATTACATTTACATTACATTTATTACTTTTCTCCAAAGACAAATTGATGAATAACATAATAATTAGAGAATAACATATTCTACACCATCTTTAATTTCACATCACTTTATTCTTACAGTGATCAAATAAGGTCCAAGAAGTATCTGTATGTAACAGGTACAGTAATACTTCAGTGAGAGACTGCAGTTACTCAGAAGGAGGAAACCTGCTTCTCCAGCCAGTGATGGCAAACTATGGAAGTAAATTAATGACAAATGTCTTTGGGGGAAAAAAAGCATGTCGAACTGCATTAATTAAACAAAGTGCATTGCATTTCAGTGGGCTGAAATTCAACACGGTTGTATATTTAATTCAGTTAAAATTCAATTCAGTTTATTTATAAAGCACATTTAAAATCAACCTTGGTTGCCAAAGTGCTGTACATAAAAATGACAAAGAAATATAAAACCGAGACAGGTAAGAGTTAAAAATAATTAAAAGCATGAGAGAAAAGATTTTTAATTTGAATTCGGCTAACGCTGTTCTAACAGACAGTGGCAGATTATTCCACAGCTTATGTGGATAATGCAAAAGCTTGATCAAAAGCTCGATCTCCACTGCGTCGCAGGCGAGATCGTGGAACAAACAGGAGGTGAAAGTTCTGAGATCGTAGTGATCTGGATGGGTTATGAGAAACAAGTAGATCGATGAGGTATTTAGGGGCTAAATTATTGAGAGCTTAATAAACTAATAAAATCAATTTTGAAATCAATTCGGTAACGGACTGGCAACCAATGCAAGGAGTGTAAAATACTATATGTGTGATATGGTCGTGTTTGAAGGTTCCTGTGAGTGCACATGAATGCAGCGGTCCCTGGATCTCCGACATGTTGTGGTTCCCTTTCGAGGGAACTCACACTGCGTCGATGACCACATTTTGGGGAGCACTCTTAGCGTAACGCATCTGAAGTATGAATGAAACTAATCAAATCCTGATTGATGTTGCGTCATGACGTAATGTGTGACGGCATACACGGAAGCTTTAAAGGGACGCCGGCACACAACAGCTTCTGCGATGAAGCAAGCGCTCTGTGTCAACTGTCTGTCCTATTTGGTGTTGTTTGTCCTGTAGGAACTTGAATTGCTACTATAAGCACAGCTGAAAGCGTGTGTCTTCCTGCCCACTATTAAACTTCGGGAGGTGACACGCTCAGGTGTGGTGTGTGATACAGTTTGGATGCGAGGCATGTACAGTCGGCTCTTGAGGGTACTGGCTTTGTTTATTGAGAAATATCTTGAAGCATACAGCAAAAGAAAAAGACGTGCGCTTTCGGCTGTTTCAACCCCATGTCTCAAGGGAAGAAAGCCGATATGTATTATGAACGGCTCTTATCTCGCGTTTCCGGGGCAATGTGTAGATTACGAGACCGGTTAAATACATGTATAAATATTATCTGGCTTTGAGGAGTTCGATATTTTTATTCAGCCTGTCTCTCAGACTATGTTTCACTTGTTTGGTGTTTATGGCTGCATTTAATTCTGATGAATTAAAATGGTGGAATATTATCTGACTTTGAGCTAAATGTTTTGATTCAGCCTAACATTAAGGAATTGAAAAGGTGAAATAAATCTGACTAAGCTGGGAGCAGAGCATGCACGGGCAGTTCTTGAGGGGGGTGCCTGCGCACATTATGAGCCGAGCTCCTAGTTTAAGCAGTAGCGAATGTGTGGTTGCCTCTCGAGCCCCCTGTGAGGAAGCCTGGGGGTCGAAGCAACACTCTTCCTCGACGCTTTCCAAAGAGAAAACAGATCTGAGGACTGTAATTTTCTGTCGCTTTGCGCAGAGCTCTGAAGTTTTCGCTCCTCCATGGAATCTCCATGAATTTATTTCCAGCGAACACACACTGCAGTGTTTGCCCCAAAGTCTTGCAGCCAGGCTGTGTTCGCGTCCGCAAACCGAAAATCGTTTTCGATTGTTCCCTGCCGGTCCTCCGCTTCAGGGGAGCACACGTCACTCCTCTCCTCACATAATTGCACTGGTTGCCAGTTGCCACTCGCATCAAATTCAAGTCACTGATGTTTGCCTACAGAACAACCACTGGCTCTGCTCCCTCCTACCTAAACTCATTACTTCAGACTTACGTGCCATCCAGAAACTTGCGACAACGCTTTATCTGTAGAAAGGTAAAGGGAGGGGAGGGAGGCCTTCACAGGGGAGAGACTAAGTATGACCTGAACCATTTAAGGACTATCCCAGAAAGCCCGACCCATTTTTCCAGCCTGTCAAGAAGTATGATATGATCGACAGTGTCAAATGCAGCACTGAGATCGAGTAGAACCAAAATTGATGTTTTGCTGTATCAGTATTTAAACGAATATCGTTTATTATCTTTATGAGCGCTGTCTCTGTGCTGTGGTGCGGTCGGACCAGATTGAAAATTGTCAAAGTATCCATTTGAGTTTAAGAATTTGTTCAACTGATTGAAGACAGCTTTTTCAATGATCTTGCCTATGGAAGATTTGAAATTGGTCTATAATTGCTCAATATGTTGCTATCCAGATTGCTCTTTTTCAGGAGGGGCTTGACAACTGCAGTTTTCAGGGACTTCGGAAAAGTCCCAGAGAGAAGTGAGGCATTTACCACTTCTAGGAGATCTGCTTCTAAGCATTTTAACACACTTTTGAAAAAGGAAGCGGGGAATGTGTCAAGGGCACAGGTTGATGTTTTAACCCTCTGAGGTCTGAGCTGTTTTCTGGGCCCTGGAGGTGTTCTGACATGCTCTGACATTTGTGTTTTTTTCTGTTACTAGTGACATTTTCATGGCTAAAGTCTAATTACACTGTATTCAGCACAAACTCTGCTACAATAATATATCAGCAGCATGTATATAAAAGTTTGTAGTTTTGAGATAATGACATTTATGCGTGGTTTGTGAAAATACAAAAAAAAAATTCTCACTGAAATAAGGCCATGAAACCCATACTGATTATTTCTTCACAAGACTTTTGAAAATTGTATGACATAGCCTAGAATATTTGCTCCAAAACTATGTGAAAATCACCCTGACTGCTCATTCAGATAAGACAATATATTGATTTAAAATTTCTAAGACGTGTTTTGTGTGACAAAGCCATATGCGAAGAGGCGTGATCATCTAATTAATATGTAAGCCTTTAACACCTGAGAAAGACAAAGACACTCCCCTAACTGCCCTATTAGGAGCGATCAGGCCCTGTCATTCAGAGCAACCTTGCACAAAGAATGAGGAGATTTAAAAAAGAATGGCTTTTAGATTGTTTGGATTTATTTACAACACAACACAATCCAAAAATACAAATGACAAAAGAGCACATTGAAAACAATGATCCAAAGACAGAGACCTTTGTGCCATTCCTAAAAACATTGTACATACCTTTCATTTCCAAGGTGTTTGATTTTCACTTTACCATGTTCATGTACAGAGACTCATGTGAATGTTGAAGTCAGCAGGACTCAGTTGCATCTGGTCCCTGAAAGAAAAAAAAAAAGAAAAAACTGTGAACATACTGATATCAAGAGAAACTATAGGGCTGCACGATTTTGGGAATAGATTTTAGATTTTTCTGGTTAAAATTTCTTTTTAAAATTCACAGAATACACACACACACACACGTTTCCAACAATATATAATGAACACCAGGTTTGTTGTGCCTTATAGGCATAGGCTACGCAGTGCTGCATAAAATAATAATAACAATAAATTAAATCTTCCAAAAGATTTCAAGAACAACTACGCTAGAGAAAAATATATTGATTATCATATGTTACTTCAAATGTTTCCATTCGTTATGATGATATGAAATGAGATAATAGTAAAAACATAAAGCCTAATGTTTGGTGCATTTTTCCTTTCAAACGCAATCGCGCTCCAAAATATGATACATTAAAACCCACAGCGCGCTCCAAAATATGATACATTCAAACCCACAGCGCGCTCCAAAATATGATACATTCAAACGCCATCGCGCTCCAAAATATTAAACATTATGGTTATACATATCTATGTTTGAGCAGATATCCACAAACAGTATTTAACAGGAAACATGGGTCTAAATAGTATAATATTCACCATATATCTAGCAACAGTTCAACTGCAATGTGAAGTTTATGCAACAATACCATAAACTAATAAGTAAGAATTTCTTACCTTACATCTTTCTTGTCTTCAAATCGCGTTCTTCTTCTTCTGAGGTAAATCCAATGTAAGCTCAGACGTGTCTTCCAAACTCGACGAAAAGCAGAGACTTGTGAAGTTTTTGGTGTTTTGTGTTTGAGGTAACGAGGGCATTCGCGTCCCATGTGGAGATTTGCATGTGAATCTCTTTTGCGCGAGTGGGCGTGTCGAATTAAAAAGTAATTAGCAAGCGTTTGAGATACTGGACATCCTGTTGGTTTTATACAAATTACTTAAACAGAGAATATTTGTTTTCAGTTTGAATCTGATCATTTAAAAGTACACACTTAAATGTGTATAAAGGTATATGGCTCATAAATGTGTGAGAAGTATTCGCTGAGTTTTGTTTCAGTTTATAGACGTGCTCAAGAAAAAAAAGTTCACCGCGACGGAGAGGCAGAACGCACACCCTGTTTATTTTCTTTATTTTACAAAAGCACAATGTTTTGATTTGATTGTAAGTGGACACATACAAAAGTAGAAATATCACAGATTATTTTTTTATATTTCTTTTTTCTGTATAACCATAAATGACGGAGTAATTTAAGTTTATGTTGCTGCTATGTGAAAAAAATCCAGCAAAATGCGTCGGCGCGTTTCTCGACCTCAGAGGGTTAAGGTGCTGTACTGTTTCTTCCAAAATTTTACCACAAATTTCTTCAAAATCAGACATAGTAACTTTCTGCGGATGTGGTCTGATCTGTCTGACCCCAGTGCCACATGAGGATATGCTGATCGCCTTTCTGATATTATTGATTTTCTCAGAGAAGAAAGAAGCAAACTCACTGCACTTGCTCTCTGAGAGCATTTCACTGGGAATCTGAAGTACTAATGAATGTAAATGAGGAATCCACAAATGTGATGAATGTGATCGAACACAGACTGAATCAGCCTGTAGCTAACACTGATGCTAACTGGCGCTTAAGATCGAGCAGACAGCGGCACTCAGCTCAGAGCACAGCCAAGCCCAGGACTCTGATAGTGGGGGACTCCGATAGTGGGGGACTCCATAATCAGAAACATTAGCAGCAGGGATACAACTACGTGCTGCCTTCCACAAGCAACAACTTCTGATATAAACAGGGAACTTCAGAACATTCTGATGAAACATAAGACTGCAAATCAACTCATCATTCATGTGGGGAAGAATGATATTCATAAAGAGCAGTCAGAACTCCTTAAGAAGGATTTCATTGAACTTGAAACACTTAAAAGACTGAAAGTTCAAACATTCATCAGTGGACCACTCCCAGCAAGAGGAACAAACAGGTTTTCACGGTTGCTTGGGCTTAATACATGGCTGCAAAAAAACTGCAATATAAAATGAGTAAACTTCATTGACAACTTCAATCTCTTCTGGAGTCAGAGACAACTGTTTCATCAGGATGGCCGCCATCCAAACAAACTTGGCTCAAGAGTGCTAAAGGACAACATTAACTTCTCCCTCCTTCTCCTTCCATCACCCTTCAGCAATGTGTGCCAATCCACTCAACCTGAATGTCACACACACACCTGGACAGAGTATAAATGAACACAGGACTTCACTTCAGCACCTGAATGGACATGTGGTTGACATATCTCACAAGGACAATGATAACACCATGCAGCCACAACAACCTCTGCTCACGGACACAATCTCAGCTGAGCCCTGCCCACAGAGCTCACCACAGACAGACATATCAGAACTGCAGCGATGTTGAAGGGTAGGCTACTTAGGAAAATTCTTTGCTAAAGTATTAATGGGAAGGGTTAGGGTTAGAAGAGTGGCCAGGGCAGCAGGGATGGAAACAGACACATTAGAAACATAAAGAAGTAAATCATTCGCATTTGAAGAAACTTTGAACTTGACACAGTTCCTAACCAAAGCGTATTTGGTCTACTGAAATAATAGTCGGAAGAACGTGTTCCAGTCTTAAAGCCAGTAATTTTGATAACAGTTTGAAATCTACATTTATCAAACTTATCGGACGGAAGGAAGTACAGTCTAAAGGGTCCTTGTCTTTTTTTCAGAAGAATAGAGATAGAAGCCTGACTGAGGGTCTGAGGGAGAAGGCCTTTTCCAATTATTCATGAAACATACACTTTATAGAATTCCACCGGGTACTCGTCTGGACTTTTCCCAGACTGTAAAGAAGAAACAGCTACATAAAGTTCTTTGATAGTATTTGGCTGATCTAATTCATCCGAAGATGATTGTTCATTGGAAGGCATAACTAAATTACTGAAAAAAATCATCAAAGCTGGAGGAATTAGAAGAAAGCTCTAATAAAAATCTTTGAATACAGGAGTAATCTGTCAATTATTTGTATAATACCCGAGTCAGTTTGAATCTGGGGTTTGATTTGTAGGTACGTAGTTTCAAATATTCGATTAGAAAATTATTCGATTAATGCAACCTCTGATGTGATCTGAACATGAAACACATAAGCTGTGTCCCAATGTTGAAGGCTGCATCCTTCGAAGGACGCAGACTTCAAGGATGCAGCCTATGCGTCCTCTGAAGGACGCTCCATGTAGCCTTCCTTGGATTTCCTAATTGCGCAGCCAGGTGTTCCCGATCACCGCTCCTGGCGCCAATCAACAGTGCGAGAGGACAGCTACTATCCTGATCATTCATTTTAATACAGTAAACAGCTATGGAGCCAGAATTGGCTTTTTGTCATTCATTTTTATGTTTTATATTTTACTTGAGGACATGGTGAGGATGTTTTAGCCCCGGCGCTGCCAGGTCATGTATTTTCGGTTTAGCCCTGTTTGAATACAAAACCCAATTGAATATAAAAAGTCCAGTATTTCTCGCGCTCGTCATCGGCAGCTGTCACGGTTGCCAGGCGACAAGAACAATCCTCCGTAGGCTAGACCGGTCCGAGCGCGTCAGATGCGCCCTTTGATATGGGACGCTGCTGTAGTGAGCAACAATTTGTTAATATTGTGACTAATTTTGTTACTTTAATTTTTGGAACTGCATATTTCGTTAAGTATTCACTTACAAATGTGAAGTAACCTACTGAAGTACTTTTTTCCTCACATCACAATATGATTACATTAAACTACACAAAAGTAGCTATATAATGTAACAACCAGATATTACTGTATATTGAAAATATACAGAAGTAAAATGCAACATATACGCAGTAATGCAGTAGTAGCCTAATATAAATGCAGTAGTTATTAAAAGTACTTTTTTCAGAAAGCCGTCAATTGAATCAGCCCTGCAAACCTGTTGGTAGACAACTTAGTGGATAGTGGAAATATGCACTCAAACGCTCTGGAGACCATCCCAGATGATGTCCCACCAGCAGGAGGCCTTAGGGGCAGCCCATCCCGGTCCAGCAGCTCAGCTCAATAGAGTCTACATCATTTTTTTTCTTATTTTATGTATTGTAAAATTAAATGTTTATGTTGATTTTGATGTTTAACGTATTTTGTAAATAGTTGGAAAAAGTGCTTTAATGTAGCCTATAGAACAAATGATTTTCATTTACCAATTTTATTTGAAAAAATAAAAAGGTATAGAATTTGTTTCATGCAGAAAGTATTACTGTCATTACAAAAATAAACAATGTCCAGAACAATTCATTCTCTTTTATTTACACAATTAAAGTAGCATAAAAATAAATGTACATAATTTTTCTTTTAAAAAATAAAAGTGAAAAAAGTTAAACAAGAATATGTAGAACATTTTTCAATCATTCTCTCAAGAAGAGAAAACAGCCTGTCCATCCTCTCCCTTCTTTCCTGTGCACTCCTCGCCTCTGCCTCCCTCTGTAGTTGCATTTCTTCTCTGATCAAGTTCAAAAACCCGTCCTGTCTCGCCGCCTTCGTGCTGGTGCTCCTGCTGGTGCTACTGGTGGTGCTGGTGCTGCTGCCCCTGGCTCCTCCTCACCGTGGGCACCCACTACTGAACTCGGCCCTGGTGTGTCCTCAGGGATTGAGGCGATGAGGACAGGGGGGTTGGTGCATTGCCTCTGTCCCAAAACCTCATCCATGAGGACAAACCAGGGCCAAGTTTCAGCAGTGGGTTTCCCACTCACACCCTCTCCTGTCCCAGGACACTTGCAATCCTAAAGGCAGAGCAAATGAACCATGGCTTGTTAACAACAACAGGACAATACATTTCAGCAAAGATGTGTGTATTACTTTTCTTATATATATATATATATATATATATATATATATATATATATATATAAACCCATTTTTTCCTGAATTGTTCTAAAAAAGCAGAAAAGGGTACTTAACACAGAGGAGCAATCTTAAGTGCATTGTTAACACTGCAAAATATGACACATCAAGACATGCATACAAAATACTTAAGAAATCATATTTCTGTATACTAAAATTTGGTTAAAACCACATAGCATGACAGCACTACAAAAACACATAAAAGTGAAACCCCATTGCCTTATCTACTGCTTTTCTTATTGTTTTGGGCTTTATTGGGTGAGTGATATTTCTTATAATACACAAGTGCAAATATTACAAATAGGTCGTTAAACTAATAACGTTATTACCACAAGTTTTGCCTAAAACTACATGATAAATGTAGCCACGCAATGGTGACGAAGGAGTTAAGAAGACGTTTATAAGAAATTTAACTCTGGTTTCGCTAGCTATTTGAGTAAATTAAAACATAATACTTACATTTAAATGTGAATTTGCTGTCCACCACCGATCTCTAGTCTCGGCCGCCTTTAAAAATAAGTAAATAAATGCTGTCGTCAACGGCGCGCAATGACTTATGGGGTAGAATAGGCCGCTAAGTGTCCATTTATGTATCCTTCTTTTCACGGGGAAACGAAGGGTGCATTTGGCGTCGCTTTTGAATCAGGGAAGCCTTCGTCGCGGCGCGATGACGCAACCGGCCTTCAAATACGGACTTCGGAGGATGCAGAACTGAATTGGGACAGCCTTCATCGAGCCGCGTGACGCAATCGGCCTTCAAATGCGACCTTCCAAGGATGCAGCCTTTGAATTGGGACGTCCTTCGTCGCGCCGCGGTGACGCAATCGGCCTTCAAATACGGCCATCCGGCCTTCAAATACGGCCTTCGGAGGATGCAGCCTTCACTTTGGGACACAGCTATAGAGTGATTAAACTACTCAATCCTGAGCACTGAGAAATGATTCAACGACACTGTAATGATAAAGGGGGAACTTAAACTTGTGTGGCTTAAAAATATGTTTCATGATAACGCTGCTTTATGTATGAACCCACACACGCAGTGCTGTCAGCATCATTAGGGCAGGACTCGTTCTGGGGAACAGAGAGAGCAATAGAGCAGAACTGTGGCATGTAAGCGCTGTCTGTGTCAACATGATAAACAAATGCACGCATGCCACCCACACACACACAGCAGCCCAGGCATGTCTAATGATGACAAACACACAACACACTGTAAACTGAACGTAATTATACGCATCAAGACTCATAACCCCCCCACACACCTTTAATTAATGGCTGGTCTTAATTTTGGCTTTTCATCTGAATACCAACATCTGTAAGTTTTAGTCAGTTGAAATATTGTATTGTGTTTAATATACATTTTTTTGTGTTTATTTGTGGCATGTTGGTACTAGTAATATTATTTTTGACTTGAATATGTATTGTAATTCATGAGGATTATTAAATAATTCCATGATTTAGATGTACATTTCAGACATCTTCGCTATTCATTAAAACGTATAGGCTAATTGAATGAATCATTCAATTTGTATTCACAATTTGCCAATTATACCAAATATTCATAAAAAATAAAAAAAAGGTTATTTGGTTATGGTTATTTCATTATTCATCAAAATTGTCAATTAAAAAAAAAAAAATATATATATATATATATATAGTTGATTTTGTTTACATTTACAGTATAAATAAATGTAAATAAATGTGTATATATATACTGTATATTATACAAACCACTTATTCTCTGTAAATGCTGAAGTCTAACCCAGTGTCTTAGGGCCGAGGTGAGGAACACTGTAGACTGATTGCCAGTCCATCACAGGGTTCACACACACACACACACACACACACACACACACACACACACACACACACACACACACACACACACACACACACACATCCACTTCACCTAAACTGAATGTCTTTGGATTGTGGAGGAAACCGGATGACACACGGAACCCGACTCAAGCCGCTGTGAGGAGACAGAGGGCCTCAGTTATAAAATGTTGCATATAAACCGTCCTACATTTAACCTTAGGAACATTTCTCAAATGTGCGTATGTGTGATTCAGAGAGATTATACATTTCACATCTAACCCTCTTTTCTTGATGTGAAATGTATAAAATCACAAATTATCTTGAAATTGTGTGCAACTGAATGGTTTGAGATGTCCTCCTCAAATGCAACATTATTAATGTCATTAACATATAAAAGAGCACCAGTCAACGTCCAAATGCTGTTGGATAAGTTGCTTAAGCCATGCATGTCTCTCGAAGTAAGCTGTCAAATCTCCTTTGTTCAATCTTTGTTCAGTCTGTTAAAATTGAGGTTTGGTTTTCCCCAACATAACACTTTCTGGAATATTTTAAATACAGTTCTTGTTTGATAGTGGAAGATTACCAGGTAGATTATATGCTGCTTGATTTTTGTTCTTTGTGTTCATTTATTACAAGTGTTAGGAGAGTTGTGATGTTAGTTTTCAATCAGGGCATGATATGTTGTTGTCACATTGATTTGATGATGGTAATGTAGTCAGTCTGTCCAGCTCCTTATGAGTTAGCTAACACAACATGACATTAGCACTGAAACACAACTCACGTTATTACCTCAACAAGATCTCTCTGCAAGTAACTAGTAGTTTTATACTTCAACTACTACAGATCCAATAGCTCGATTTAAGAGGGCCAATAATGTAGCTTTAGTTTTTTAACTAATTATCCCTGTTAAAATTGTAGGTTTTTGAGATGTAAAAAAAATCCAAGATAAATAATATCATATCCTTTTCCACCTTTAATGCAATAATAACGCTCTGGAGTCAGTGGCGGCACGATCACTTGCATTTATTCCTTTAGAAAGGACTTAAAGTATTCTGTCAAGACCCCGATATAGTCACATCTCGTTCCTAGCTAATTGGTAAATAGCCTAAAACAGGCCAGAGAGCAGCTGATCATGATGTTTGCTTCAGACTCCAGTCATGTTTATTTATGCAGCACTTTATACAATAGATTGCTTTAAAATAAGCATCTTTACAGCATTAATCATGAAATAATAATAATAAAAACAGTGACAGTGTCTCTTAGTATTACAACATCAATTTGAAGTATAAAGCAGCTCTGTTTACCTACGGATGACTGACCTCGATGTACTGAACAGAAGTCTACTTTTATTTATCTATGCTCAAAAGGACAATTAAATGTTGTGCTTTTGTAAAATAAAGAAAAATATGCCCTTTCTGCCATCTCTGTTACTGTGAACAACTTCTGGAGCCCGTCACAAAAATGACCCCAAATTCAGCGTATACTTGCCTCATAGACATGAGAAACATGTCTATAGAAAGCTTGAAATGTCTATGTCTTTTAAATGAACCAATTCATATCGTTTATGTTAAATCATAAGAAACATATTGAAATATCAAACATAAGGACAGAAATAGGTAACTAAATGTCGAACGAAACGAGGATGTAACTTTTATGCTCTATGATATAACATATATATATATATATATATATATATATATATTATATATATTTACACCAGTATCGTCATCAGGCCCGATACTGCGCTTGTGTACTTGTACTCATACTCATAAAAATGCTTCGATACCAACAACCGATACCACGCAGCGTGTGTACAGTGTCCAGACAAAGAAACACTGACAACAGAGTTTGTAGTTCCATTGTATATGTCAATGGCAAAGAAAATTTTGCGAGAGAGAGAGAGAGAAAGAGAGAGAGAGAGAGAGAGAGACAGGTCCCCGACTGGAGTGTGTGTGATTGGATAGGAGGTGCGCTGAAGAGGAGAACTGGCGGCGTGTGATGAGACACAACTGACGAGAATGAAGCCTCAACACCGCCGCTGTTAGATGCTGAGCGTGCTTCTCCTCAAGAGACCGGTCTCTTCCCTGTGCTTGCATACTGGTGTCCTCGTGGGTCCAGGAAGGGAGCGCGGAGGGATTCCCGCGCCGTCCAATATGTGAGTCGCCGGACCCGCGGTTGTCGGGGCCTAGAGAGGACAAGCCGCGATGCCGAAGCCGCCGCCCCTCACGCCTCAGACCGGAGAGAGAGAAGCGCGTACGACCGCCGGACACCGCCCTCTTACCTGGACCCATCCCATCTCTTCACTACCCATCCTTCATGATTCCCTTGCATGACGAGGACACCAGATTCCCTTTTGTTTTGAAACTTTATTTCCCCCATTTTTGGACATTTTATGTTTATTTACTTTAATAAATGCCTCTCCTAGGCCTGACACCACTTACACTGTGTCTGTTTAATGATTAATGTATAGCCAGTGGTTTCTTACATTATTGCAGGACGTTTGCTGTCTCAGTGTTTGCTGTGTCAGTGTTTGCTGGCTCAGTGTTTGCTGTCTCAGTGTTTGCTGTGTCAGTGTTTGCTGTGTCAGTGTTTGCTGTCTCAGTGTTTGATGTCTCAGTGTTTGATGTCTCAGTGTTTGCTGTCTCAGTGTTTGCTGTCTCAGTGTTTGCTGTCTCAGTGTTTGATGTCTCAGTGTTTGCTGTGTCAGTGTTTGCTGTGTCAGTGTTTGCTGTCTCTGTTTGCTGTCTCAGTGTTTGCTGTCTCAGTGTTTGCTGTCTCAGTGTTTGCTGTCTCAGTGTTTGCTGTGTCAGTGTTTGCTGTTTCTGTTTGCTGTCTCAGTGTTTGCTGTCTCAGTGTTTGCTGGCTCAGTGTTTGCTGTGTCAGTGTTTGCTGTGTCAGTGTTTGCTGTCTCAGTGTTTGCTGTCTCAGTGTTTGCTGTCTCAGTGTTTGCTGTCTCAGTGTTTGCTGTCTCAGTGTTTGCTGTCTCAGTGTTTGATGTCTCAGTGTTTGCTGTCTCAGTATTTGCTGTCTCAGTGTTTGATGTCTCAGTGTTTGCTGTGTCAGTGTTTGCTGTGTCAGTGTTTGCTGTCTCTGTTTGCTGTCTCAGTGTTTGCTGTCTCAGTGTTTGCTGGCTCAGTGTTTGCTGGCTCAGACAGCACGCGAACACTGAACTGAATTATATTTCACGTCTTGCACTTGAATGGACGAATTCACATAAAATTGTGTAAAAACGCCCCTGTCTTGGCGAGTATCCTAGTAAACATAGTCGGTTATATCTCAAGTGAACGTACATTCAGATGGGATCCGTGTGTTTGGTCTTAATGGGACAGCATTCTAATAAACCTGTTGCTGTGTTTCAACGTTATTCAAACAAAGTCAAAGAAATCACTCATGGCTCTTGACTGAATAACTTTTGTAACTTTATAAAGATCCATCTATATTTAATTTATATAGTGATGAATATGCAGTGTCATTGCATATTTGATTACTTTATTCAAATTTCTGAACCTGAAAACTACTGTTAGACCTAGGCCTACCTGAGAAACCCAACACTGTATATTTAATTTGTGTACTGTAAATTAAACAAGAGAGTCGCGTCTGCTCTGATACAGCTCCTCTGCAGATATAAGGAAGCATGCGCAGTTCACTGCTCCGTTCGTGCCTCTCGAGCCAGAATGTCAAAATAAGAGTCCTTCATTTCTTTCCATACAACTGTAAATATACATTGGTTAATTAGTATTTCAACACAACATAAGAAAATAATGCAATCATTTTATACCTATACATATTCAGAAAAGGGAAAAGAAAACACAATTGTGTACATACTTTGTGTGTATCACACTCTCCCTGACAAAATAAGAAAAGCTCCAGTGGTCTACCTCTTACCTCCTATATGTGCAATCAACACACAGGCACAGTAAAATTGTAAGGCATGTATGTGTGGGGAGTGTATGGACTGGTATAACTAATTTGTGGTAAGTAACTATTTATACCCCAGACAGGTACATGTGTGATCGGATATGCTGTCACTGCACTGAGTGTTGGGTATTGCTGTAGCACAGGCTGGCCTAAAGTGTCATAAGTGTAGATCTGTCGTGGCCTTTTCTCTCTTGTAGACCTTCTAACTGCAGTTTCATCCCCCACACTTGGACTTTCAGCCTCTCTTGCTACTCCCTCTGGCTCAACACAAGCAGCTGTTTCCCTCTCCTCGTCCACATCATCCTCCACAGGTGGTACCAGGTAAGTATTCACTTCTCTTTCTGGTGACCTTTCCAGTATTCTTGATGCTTCCCTTCTTTGTGTTTGATTGAACTCTTCTCTTACAGATGCTTGCTCAGGTGGGTGGATATTCATTGGTTCTGTCCAGCCAACTGGGTTTCTCAGCCAGTATCCTCCTCCACTACTTTCCTCATCTGAGTCTGTCACGTCACTGTCTTGGTCTCTGTTGTTTTCTCTGTTGGGTGACTGACCTCTTGTCTTTTTCTGTCTTTCAGGTTTTGTCGATTGGAATGCCGTCGCGGGAGCCTCCACAGGTAAGTCATTCACCAGTAGTAGTAGATTCCGGTGCAGTGTCCTAGTTTTCTTCTTGTCCCCATTTTCAGGGGAGACTACATAAACTGGGTTATCAGACACCTGCCCCTTCACCACGTAGACCATCTTTTCCCAGTAGGATCGTAACTTCCCTGGACCTCCTCGTTCTCCAAGGTTTCTGACAAGCACTCGGTCTCCCACTTTCAGTACCACTCCCCTCGCCTTTCTGTCATATTGAGCCTTCCCTCTCGCACTTGCTTGGCGACTGTTTCCTTCAGCAATCTTGTATGCCTCAGCCATCCGTGCCGCCCACTGATTTGCATACCCTTTTGGAGTGACTCCATCCATTGGCTCCACCAGGCCGAAGATCAGGTCTACTGGAAGGTGAGGATGCCGTCCATACAAAAGGTAAAAGGGAGAATATCCAGTGGACTCGTGCCGTGTACAGTTGTAGGCATGCACGATTTGAGGTAAGTGCTCTTTCCACTTTTCTTTTTCTTTGTCTGCCAGTGTCCTCAACATCTGTAGTAGGGTCCGATTGAACCTCTCGACTGGGTTTCCTTGGGGATGGTATGGCGACGTCCGAGAGTGGCCGATTCCAGCGAACTGTTGGAGAGTGCGAAAAAGCTCATTCTCAAACTCACGGCCCTGGTCGTGATGTAACTTGGCCGGGTATCCAAAGCGCGGAATGTAATCTTGGAACAAGCGTTCAGCTGCAGTCCGCCCTGACTTGTTCTTGGTTGGGTAGGCTTGGGCGAACCTTGTGAAATGGTCCATGACGACCAGGATATATTCATATCCTCCACGGCTCGGTTACAGGTGCAGGTAGTCAATGCAGACCAGCTCCGTAGGTGAGTGTGTTGTGATGCAACCCATGGGCGCTCGAACATGTACAGTCGGTTTCTTCTGTTTTATACACGGGCACTTCCTGGTCACATATTCTTCCACTTCAGCTTTCATGTATGGCCAGTAGAACCGTTCCCTCACCAGGCTCAGTACTCGCTCTGTACCCACGTGTCCCATCTTGTCATGGAGGTGTTCAAGTGCCAGCTTTTTGTACTTGCTCGGTAAGACAAGCTGTTTTTTAATCTCCCTCGTTCTTCGATATAGGAGTCCTCCCTCAAGCTGTAGCTTATTCCACTCATACATCAGCTTTCTGTTGGTTCCTGTCAAAACTCCTCTCATCTCGTCTGTGAGGGTGACATACTCCTCCTTCCATTGTCTCACTTGAGAGATTACAGAATCTTCTTTCTGGGCTTGAATCAGTTCATCCTGTCCTATTGTGGGCAACCAGGTGGTGGGTTGACGTGGTTCGTCCTCCCCCGTGGACATATGCAGGGCAGCAACCCAGGCCACATCCTTCATCTTCGACACATGACTGCCCTCCCATGCTGCTTGTATTGCCCCCGCGGGTAGCCCTTCCGTGCACTCTGATGTGTATACTTCAATGTCCAGAGGGAGACGAGACAAGGTGTCTGCGTCGATGTTGACCTTCCCTGGCCGATACTTGACATCGAACCGGAAATCAGACAGCTCCCCGACCCACCGATGGCCTACTGCGTTGAGCTTTGCCATACTCATCACGTATGTCAGGGGATTGTTGTCGGTGTACACTGTGAAGTGTGGGGCGTAGAACAGGTAGTCCCGGAACTTCTCACACACCGCCCACTTCAATGCCAGGAACTCAAGTTTACCACTGTGTAATCTGTAGTTCCTCTCTGTTGTCGTCAATGTTCTGGATCCATATCCTATAACTCTCAACCTTCCGTCTTGACGCTGGTAGAGGATGGCCCCTAGACCCCTTTCGGATGCATCAGTGTGCAGCGTGAAGGGTAAGTTGAAGTCCGGATATGCCAGTATAGGTGGGCTTGCTAACATACCAATTAGTTCCTCCAGGATCTGTTGGTGGTCCCTGGTCCATTCTACTGGAGTTCTGGAGGGAACTTGTGGGCCTTTCGCTTTCTTCTTACTGTGAGTATCCCGTATTGTTCCAGGCTTCGCCTGCAGTAATTCATACAAGGGTTTGGCTGTCCTGGAAAAGTCTTGAATGAAGGCACGGTAGTAGCTGAGGAACCCAAGTAATCTCCTCACATCACCCACTGTCTCAGGAGTCCTGGTGGTTAAAGATCGGACAGCCTCCAGATCCTTAGGATCTATCCGCACTCCTTCTGCTGACACTAGCCGTCCGATGTACCTGACTTCACTTCGGAACATTTCACACTTTTCAGGTTTCAGCTTTACACCGTGATACTGGAGGGCCCTCAACACTCTACGAATACTCTACAC
Organism: Leuciscus leuciscus; assembly: GCF_965113295.1. Lineage (NCBI taxonomy): Eukaryota > Metazoa > Chordata > Actinopteri > Cypriniformes > Leuciscidae > Leuciscus > Leuciscus leuciscus. The sequence continues at coordinate 131,929 of NC_138735.1, read as the reverse complement.
ATGCTCCTCAAAGGACTTTGCATAACATAAGCCATCATCTAGATATGGGATGCAGCACTCATCCCTGAGAGAGTCAAGCATTTCTTCCATACTGCGTTGGAAGGCAGCAGGCGCATTGGACAAACCAAAGGGAATCCGGACCCACTCATACAGCCCCCAGGGTGTGATGAATGCTGTCATGTGTCTGGACCCCTCTGCGATGTACCCCTGGTGGTACGCTTTGCCTTGGTCGAGAATGCTGAACCAGGAGTATCCCCCAAGGGTGTCGATCAGATCCTGTATCCTAGGCAATGGGTGATGGTCAGGAATGGTTTTCCTGTTCAGGAGACGGTAATCAACACAGAGCCTCAGTTTGCCATCCTTCTTGCGGACACAGACTACTGGAGCGGCGTATGGTGACTTTGATTTGACGATCCATCCTTTCGCTAGGAGATCCTGTATGTAGCTCTTCACCTCGTTAAACAAGGGTTTTGGCACTGATGAGTACGCCCTCTGGACCGGGATGTCATCTCTAAGTGTGATTGGCATCTGCAAGCTGGGTATGCAACCAATGTCATTGTCATTTCTGCTGAAGGCACTTGACTCCTCATACAACATTCTTTGAACACCCTCTCCTTGGCCCTCTTCAAGGTGGTCCAGGTTGACGGGTGGATGCCACAATGATGTTCTCACTTCATCCTCTAGAGTGGTCGCAGCTTGGATCATTGTCTGCCTTGGCTCACTTGTTTTTCCAGGCTCCACTAATATCCTCTCAATCCGCTGTAATGTTCCAATCACTGTACCACGTGGCAGGGTCACATCACCCACTGTGCTATTTCCAATGGATATGGAAACACAAGGGTCACTTTGGGGTTTTATTTCTAAGAGCCCCTCTCCGATGTCCAAGAATCTTAAGTGATCACTATTTTCATGAGGCTCAAACAAAGCAACCATGTCAGACTGTGCCATCTTCAAAGGGATTCTGCACTTCACCCAAGTCACCTGTCCCGCCCGGATAACTACTCCTCTTGGACCAATCTTTAAGTGTCCGTCTCCGTTATCTTCTTCAGCAGCTTGGATCACATTGACTAAAGTTTGCGCCTTTTCGTGAGGGATATCAATGGCTCCGGCCAGTAGTGAGGTAAGTGTTGGCATCAACTGCTCAGACTGCCCCTGAATCAGTTCTTCTACTAAGTTGAAACCCAGGAGTGGTCTCTCAATTGGCATCTTACTCACCAGGAATGGGACATTAATGGATAGACTTGGGTCCTCATTTTCTAGCAGGTTGACGGTGATGACTGCCCAGCCGTCAAATGGGATAAGGTCTCCATTTACAGCGTAGACTTTCAGATCAACTTGACACCCAAGAAGTTCCCGAAGCGGCCTCACCTCAACACTTGGCAGATATTTCTCTTTCCACTCACGGTCCACCATGCTGACTTGGGCACCTGTGTCGAGTAATGCCCTCACTGTCAAGCCATTCAAGTTGCACTGGGTCAGTGCCTTGCTTCCGATTAGTTTGATTATGTTGTCGTTTTTGGTCTTACAGGGGCCCAGAACACCTGCTCCTTGACTCCTGGACCTCACTTCATTTATAGATTTGTTTGTTTGTCTCTGGTGCTTGTTTTCTTGTCCTAGCACTTCTCTCTTTTTAGGCTTCGGGGGAGAAACGTCTGGTTGGGGCATTTGCTGTGCGGTCACTGGTTGCCCCTTTGCAGTGGCTGGCTCCCGTTTCCCTGTCGCTGAGGTCGTCGTAGGCACCCCACTGCCTGGTGTCCCTCCTCACCACAGATGAAACAGTGTGTACAGTCCTGTCGCCCTTCGTCCGCACACCGTGGACAGCAACGCCAGCGGCTCACCCGGTGGGAGAATGGTTGGCTGGAGGAGCATTGGCAGCCACCCTCAGTTCGTACTGTCATGGAGTGTTGTATAGCGTCTACCATGCTGATTAGAGTATCAATTCTGGCAGTAAGAAGCTTAATCTGATCGTCCTGTCCCTTTTGTGCAGCAACCCCTTTTGCAGCTTTCACATCTCCGCCAGCTTCATCGCTAACTTGGGCACTATTAGCCATGGATGATTTAGCTCTGGTTGGTGGGCCCAGTCGGCGCAGCCTCTCATTCTCGTCACTTGTGATTTTCATAACGTGCCTGAGGATAGCATCGTCAGTTACATCACTATCGGCTAGCAAGGGTTTCAGCTCGCTGCGAATATCTTTACATCGGTGGCTTAGACCCTGGTAAACAGTGTGTAAGAACACGTCCTGCACCGTAGCTGCACTATACTTCCTGTCTGAATCAGCCTGTTTAGCTGCATAGAGTATTTTTTGTTTTAACCCCATGACTCGGTAAAGGAACTGCTGAGGGGTTTCGTGTTCACTCTGCTTGGTGCACATCAGTTCCTGGAACAGTTCTGTGCTATTTCGATCCCCCAAGTGTGATTGTAAGAACCCCTTTAGCTCCGCTACAGTCATGTCGTCTTTGTTCATCAGCATATCTTTAAAGATACCTGGCTTGATAATTCGCAGCACCCCTCTAACAACGTCGGCATCGCTGAAGTTCTCTTTTAGGCCACTGTCAATTTGCCTGCAGACAGTCTGATGAGTTATCTCCAATCTGGCCTCCATGTATCTTAAACTCAAGGGGCTGGATATACTTAAGCCCCCCCATAGGGAACGCAAAGTCATGAGCTACATTTTTGGGCTGCTCAGTCTGGTACATGTGTGCTGCAGTGGCACCTCCCTGTGCTACAGTGTGAGTTAAGTTAGTGTTCTGAGTAGGTGTCATGTACTGGCGAATTTTTCTGCCAATTTCTTCGTACTCTGCAAGCATTCTACGCATGTCTTTGTCTGTTTCAGGTACGGCCCCCTTAACACTCCCAGAGTCAGGTGCAATATGTGATGTCAGATAAGTGTTATCAGTGGTGGGTGGATGTAACACATGTGTAAGGTGAGTGTCTGTATCAACATCAGATGTACATACAGCAGTGCAAATCTGTTTTGCTGATTGTACAGTCTCTTGCAATGACAACAGTTCACTCATACCTTGGTCCTCAGTCTCGAGCAAAGATTCACTTGACATGAAGGCATCGATGTACTCGAAACAACCCTCACTGTCTTCCAGGTCAAGTTCAAATGGGTCTTTACCTCGTACAGGCCCGATGACCTTGGTGATGCGAAACAGTTCATCAGCAGGCAGTGTGATCAGGTCTTTTCTGATGTCCCACACCAAACGTTTCCTTGTACGATCTGCCATGGCGTCGCTCTCTGTTGTCCTTCTCGGAACTGTCTTAACCTCAGGATGAAGACAGCCGTGTGTCCAGCCCTCTGTGTGCGCCTCGTCGTCACCATTGGTGCAGCAGCCACCGGCCTCTAGCCCCAGTGCCACCTGGTCCCACGGTCCTGGAATCTCTGGATCCGCCTCCTAGCGTCACCTGGAGTGGATCCCGGACGAGCCCCCAAGAATCTGTTGCAGGCCCCGGCTCAGGAGACCCAGCTGACAGATTACTGTGATATCTGCAAAACAGGATTCAAAGAAAGAGACAAGAGAGTCGCGTCTGCTCTGATACAGCTCCTCTGCAGATATAAGGAAGCATGCGCAGTTCACTGCTCCGTTTGCGACTCTCGAGCCAGAATGTCAAAATAAGAGTCCTTCATTTCTCTCCATACAAATGTAAATATACATTGGTTAATTAGTATTTCAACACAACATAAGAAAATAATGCAATCATTTTATACCTATACATATTCAGAAAAGGGAAAAGAAAACACATTTGTGTACATACTTTGTGTGTATCACACAATCACGAAATCGAAAGTGTAAGTAAAACACGAGTGCGCATTCAAACGGCATTTCTATACCCCACATTTTGAGAGCGGCTCCCTGTTTCATGCGAATATCTCTAAATATGAAAGTTATCTTAGGCTGGGCTGTGTAGTTGTAAACTTCTCTTAGCTAAAAGTTTGGTCTCTATTTGCACTTCTAATATTGAGACATACTTTGATAATGGTTTGACTTATTGTTTGCACTTAATAAGGCTTAGAGAAACCTGTGTTATTCATTTTTATTTATACTGTTTTAATTTCTATGATCAATTTGTGGAAAGGAGTTCAGTTAGGAGGTCAAAAGTTGTAGAATCTCATAAACCGTGTACAGTTAGGTCTAAAGAGACTCATGAAATCAAACAGGAGAGAAGCCAGTCAGCTGAGTTTGTGTCAAAACCTTTTACAGTGCTCGAGTATTGTTGTCTTTTACTGCATATGATATGATAATTCATACTCAGAAACGAGAAGTGAAATGACATTCATTACAAGATGATTAGTTAAAACATTTCAAATGCACCTGCAGACTATTTTTCTAGTCATGTATTTCATCATTGAGGATTTCTTAAAAATACTGTGTAAAAATCTCGTCTCGTTCAGGTGAACTCAGTCTCGTGTCTCGTAACCCTAACCCTAACCCTAACCCTAACCCTAACCCTAACCGTCTCATCACACCCCTAGGAAATGCTAAACAAATTAAGTCAACTAATATGATTCATTCATATCAGTATCGGACTCGTTCTGGAAAAAGTGGTATCGGTGCATCCCTAATATATATATATTATATTCTTGAGATAAAGGACAAAACATGTCCTACACACACAAGCCATCTTTATGTCAAAAATAAAGAAATTCATCAAAATAAAAATATTTAAAAAGATACATCTAAAGGAAATCTGGATACTCAAGGACATTCATTGCTTTAATTTTTAAATAATTTTGTTAGTATTATTTTAAATACACACTCTATACTTGGAAAATACACGTAGTTTAACCTGTCCTCAGCATGAGGTCATAATGTAAAACAGCCAAACAAGAGTTTAAAAATGCAACAAAACAAAAACATTTAAATTGAAAGGCAGAGATCTGTAATATATCAAACAATATAAAAAGTCAATCTTGAATTATATTTGCCATTAAAAAAATGCCAAAGTTGTGTCCTCACTATGCGTCAACTCCTTCAGGATTTTTTATAATTCTGAATAAATCAGGCAATGTCATGGTCATCTTTAACTCTGCGGACCCCTTTTCTATTTCCTGCTCATTGGGGATCTCACACTAAGACACATAGTCCTAAACGTTTTATATATATTTTTTGTATTTTATATAAACAACGTTGAAGTCTCTGCAGTCATAGCTTTAACATGTCAACTTCGTCATCCCAGTGTTACAGTTTCTGTAAATAGCAGTGGGATACATCTAGACATTTGTATGTTTATTAAGGCGGCTACAACTAAACTTGCTCCACTGTACAACACGTGGTGAAGGAGGACATATTCAGTCAACTCTGTCAGGGTTTCTGTCTGATGGAGTTGACCTGTATGATGATGGAGTTGACAAGTGCTCACAAAACTCGTCATATAGTTATATTATTTATTTATTTTAGCATATGGGGAATTATTCTAATGTTGTTTCATGACTTTATTTAATGGACTTCATAGAGAGTAGCATGTCCGACGGCATTTCCCACTGCTTAAGTCATGCAGGTCGGCACAAATAAGATGTATGTAATGGATGTGGTTTAAACACAGGCTACAGATCCTCTGGATTCAGGAAGATTTCTGGCGCTGCTACAGCGGCTCATAATAATGCTTACATTACACTCAACCTAATGTACGCTTGTGTTCTGTGAGCTAGTGGAGACCCAGAATGAGATGTTCTGTACAGCTAAAGGAGAAAAACAAACCACTGGAAGGACTGTTGTTTTAAATTAAATATTAGTATAAAATTGAGTTGTCTTAATTGGTTGTCTCGTCAATCGTGTGTTGTACCCTCAGTTGGACCTTTGTCAACACCCTCAGTTTTTAACACCGTCAGATGAAGGTTTCTATTCATTTTGAAATAAATATTTTATAATTTTTTTCCATTTATTGTGTTAAAATATTAAAACATCAACTGAACTACATGATATTATGTCTGATTTACCTAAGAACATTGGTTATATATGTTTAATATTAAAAAGGAGGGTAGAGATTTAAGGAATTTAGGACCTGGATTGTTCATAATAACCCCAACCCAATCTTTTTTTTAGATAATGTATTTTTTCACTTAGCTTCTTTACTGAATACCAGTATTACATAATTGAAGACTTTACACTGTTGTCCAATAAATCAAATTAAAATAGCATGCTTTTTAATGTGTTTTTAAGTAATGTAATTAGGTTATGAAGTGGATAAATCTACAAAAAAAAAAAAAAAAAAAAAAAAACATTTTCAGAAAAGCCTGTTCCCTCACATGGTTAATTAGCTGAGACCTTTGTCTATAAATCTATCAGTTTATAATGAATGTACTATAAAATAATAAAAACTAACTTCTAAAACGTTTTGTCCCTTATCTGAAGAATCAGTGATTATTATTATTATATTATTATTATTGTAATAACACTGATGTAGAAGCACCTAACCCTGGTTGCAATCCTAAATTTGACTTGACATAAACTTTAAACTTGTCCCTCAAATCTTATTGGTTGATTGGAGTGTTCTTCCAGGAACATGTTGCACTTGGTGAAATCAGGTTCTGGGTGTTGGACAGTACAATTTAAAAAATGTTTGTGGCTGGTCCAACTCGCACCCGCTCAGAGCAGGGTTCGAACCGGCATGGGAGGTGGGGGCGATAAAAAAACTGCAGCACTTTACCATCAGTCGCTAGGGCTCCTACTGAGATATAAATATAAATTCAATCATTATTATTATAATGTTACATAAAGATGGATGTGTGTATGTACACATGAGTATTAGTGCCATATCAGACCATCATAACAATTTTAGGCTTTGTCTCTGCAATATACATTCTCTGATGCCCAAAGAGTTTCAGAAGTAGTAGTAGAAGAAGAAAAACAGGGTTCAAGATCCTTCTTTGTTTTGACCCCTAAAAGTTCAGTTTAGTCACTCCAAGATTTGTAGGTATGATCATAAAAGCCACAGTGAGAATATTTTTTTATCGTCAGGTTAGAATAAGGTGTCATCATCTGCTGCTCCCAGCCATGGAGAGAGCCTCAAGAGCTGTGGCCCCGAATCACGAGTTTGACTCACGCAAGGGTCAGATGTGTCAGACTCCAGCGAGCTCGGTGACCCCGTGACCTCAGACTCCAGCGAGCTCGGTGACCCCGTGACCTCAGACTCCAGCGAGCTCAGTGACCCCGAGACCGACCCCGTCCCCTCAAACGCATACGTGTGCAGACAGTCGAAGGGTGGGACGTAGGGGTCTTCATCTGCCTCAGCCAGACGATCCATAATAAACTGTTGAAAGACCCCGTCTTCTGGTCCTATGAGGTGAGAGTGACGTAGAGACATGCGGATACTGGTGGTGACTTGTTCTCGACAGAGCTTGCGCTCTCGCCGGTGCGGATGCCGAAGACAAACTGTTTGGTTGGACTGTGTCTCTGGGACTGTAAAACTCAAGATTTTCTCAGAGAACTCTTCTGTTTCCAGCTCTTGTGTTGCCATTTTCTCCTGCCGTAATGTCTTGTATTTTCGCACAGCTAGAATTAATGTGGATAGCACTGCAGGGCAAGCCAGAAAGAGAAGTGTTTTACAATACAATATTTATTTATAAAGCACATTTAAAAACAACCAAAGCTGACCAAAGTGCTGTACAGAACAGAATAAAACTAAGAAAAAAAAAGCAAATACTACACTTTTAAAATGAACACTTTTTAAACTGGATATAATTAAGAAAATTTTACAAGGATCAGGTCCAGGACTTCATAAACATATCAAGTACATTAAAAACGGTATTAAAGGCACAATATGTAACATTTCTGGATTACAATTAGGAATATCCCAAGCCGATCTCAAGGATCAGGATCTGGGCCGATTAAGCTTTTTTTAATTGATCGGTATCGGCTACCTTAAACCCGAGCCTTTATTTTACATCCGCCGTCACGCCAGTGTTGTGTTGTAGGATTGCCAGCCAGCGACCGCCATTAAATGGAAAAGAGCTCAAATATGCTCGAGAACCAATGCAGTCTGTTCTAGCATGTCTCACACACACGTTCAAGCTTCCATGTTAGGCATGTTTGATGCACACTCAAATGTCATTTATTTACTATTACTTTTTAACTGCCGTCAGACTATTTTAGACATCTTTCCCATAATGTGTTGCTGTCGATTGTGTCTTGGTTGGAACTTGACTGACAGACTTTCATTCTGACACCGTGAGCATCATGCTTAACCTGAAATCCACTTTTTTCCCTTTATGCTGCAATTATTCTGCTTATATAAATACATAATAAAATACAAAATGCACATACAAAATAGAAGAAGTTCAAAATTGTGACCACACAGTCATGTTTACATCTACTAATGTCTTTATAAAGTGTGTGTACATAGACATATATATCAGGGGCGTTTCCTCCGAGGAGGAGGAAAGGGAGGCAGTGCCTAAAAAAATATATAAAAAAATCTATATTACAAAAAATGTGTAATATATTATCATGCTAATGATACTCAGCTCTATATTTCTTCATGCCCTGACGAAACTTATCAATTCACAAAATTAAATGAATGTATAGCTGATATAAAAAACTGCATGACTAGTAATTTCCTACTACTAAATTCTGGAAAAAACAGAGATTCTAAATATTGGACAAAAAACTTCCACACGTAATAATCTAGAATACTGTCTAAGACTTGATGGCTGTTCTGTTAAGTCCTCGTTGTCCGTCTGGAACCTGGGTGTGCTCTTTGATACCAATCTTTCATTTGAAAGTCACGTGTCTAGTGTCTGTAAAACCGCATTTTTAATATATCTAAATTACGTCATATGCTCTCAATGACAAATGCGGAACAGTTAGTTCATGCGTTCATGACCTCAAGACTAGATTATTGTAATGCTATTATGGGTGGTTGCCCTGCACGCTTAAACAATAATCCAATGTTAGGCTGCATAGATCAGGTCAGCCGGAACCGGGAACACTTCCCATAAATCCTGATGTACTCGTTACATCATGAGAAGAATGGCGTCTACGCTAATATTAGTCTCTCTGTTTATCCCGAGGTTCACCGCAGTCCGCCGGATCCAGGCCGGCCGTATCCGGATCTGATGAAGGACCTGCGCCTGGACACACACACACACACACACACACACACACACACACACACACACACACACACACACACACACACACACACTCCAGATCTGATGAAGGACCTGCGCCTGGACACACACACACACACACACACACACACACACTCCAGATCTGATGAAGGACCTGCGCCTGGACACACACACACACTCACACACACTCCAGATCTGATGAAGGACCTGCGCCTGGACACACACACACACACTCCAGATCTGATGAAGGACCTGCGCCTGGACACGACGACAGCGCAGTCCTGAAGTGTCCACTAGTCTCTCTCCTGTGAAGGCCTCCCTCCCTCCCTTTACCTCTCTACAGATAAAGCGTGACTAGACTACATTAGAGAAATCAGCTATTTTAACAAGTGTAACAGTGTCATTGCGTCGCCTGTAAATGACATCATGGGCCCTATCTCGAACCCAGCGCAACTGACGTTGTACAGCGTCGCATGTATCATTCGTATTTTGCACCCGACACACAGCAGACTTTTCCCTCGACAGACGCACGTCGGTAATTTAGGAAATCAGGGAATGAACTTGCGCTCCCAGGGGCGGTTCAGCGAAAAGAGGAGACGTGTTCCGGTGCAAACGTTCCCTGGTGCTCTTTTGCAGTTCCAGAAAACAATTCCACAGACCAGGAAAAAACTAGTCTAAAGTCAGTGGTGTGTTCAGATGCTATTTTAAGGGCGCATGCTTGGCCCACTGCGCCATATAGGCATATAATAAAAAAAGCAATGTAAAATATCCCACGGCATCAAGCTACGCCCTTTTAATTGTTTTGAAGAAGCGACCTCTAGTGGCGAAACTTACATACTGTGCCTTTAATGTAATTGAAAGAAATATCCCTAAAATATTTATAATAGGAATGCCAGATAAAACAATTCTTCAGTTTCTTTTTAGGAAAATGAGGCATGCACCCTATTTCTTTATCACAAATGCCATTTCAGATTTAAGGTAAACCATTGGTGACAACTGAAAACTGACCAGGTCGTGTACCAAAACAAAATGCTACATTGTCACAGTGCATGTCTGTAGAAATGTATCTATGAATGTGATGGTAAATACTTTCAAGATCAGATTGATATATGTTAGCACAACATGAATGGATCAATGCCTACTTAATCATTGCATCTTTTGTCTGTCATTAGTCAAGAGAGTTTCAAAGCAAGACATCTTGAAAGTCCATTTTGAGATGAGAAAAAAGTTTTAAATGTATTCAATTTTAATGTTAGCAGTTGGCATGATATGACAAGATAGCAAATGAGCTTTAGTGGTACTTTAGTCAGATAAACTCTGTCTATGACCACTCCTCAAGGCATCAGCGGGCCAAAAACTCCTGGTCGTTGGCCCTAGAAGTGACAGTGGAAACACAGCTGTTATTGTTGCTCTTTAAAACTTTTGGTGATACTATTTATCTAGATTAGGTATGGTGAAGATCACAAGTCTTCATTAGACCTAGATTAGGTCAATTTAACGGCTGACTTTGAAGAATGCTCATTATGTTACACCCAATATTGCACATCTGCAAATTATATATGCAGTCTCATTTGCGTACAGTATGTAATTAGCATTATGACACTTGATCAAGCATCAATGTTATTATATTAGTGTGAGGTCACACTGGTATATCAGTATATTGATTATGAGAGCTTATTAGATGGTTCACTACTGTCATACTTGCCTGCTTGAAGCTTGAAGAATATTCCCTCATTAACACAAAAGCTCTGCTAGAAAAGAGAGTCTTGTGATTCAGTACTAATGCAACCTCAAATGTATCCCACAATTAAAGAGAACTGGAGAAATCTATCCTGGGCTATGCACCATTTTTAAAAGATTCCCTTAGAATCAGATGGTCATAACTGCACAGTGCCACTTCTCATTCAGCCTCACCTGCAAGTGTGATGAGGCAAACACACAGGCCCAGCAGAATCTGCATGTGGAGGTCCAGAGCGAGCGCTTGGGCTTCAACACCGGCTGATGGACAGTGACCCGTCGGCTGGCACACACACACCCTGATGGTGAGAGTGGTGGTGCTGGACAGAATGGGGGAACCGCTGTCTCTGATCACCACTGGAAGATAATAGTGTGTGCGATCATGTTGGGTGAAGGTGCTCCGCCGTGCCAGAATGCTAGCTGTGTTATCTGCAACAGTTTCAGATTACCATACAATTACACACACAGTGCATTATACAAAAAGTGTCCAGAAGACTTGATCATTGGATCTGTATATAAGTGGCATGCAGTGCTTTTCTGAAACGAGGAGGCAAAGTCCTCATTATTTTAAAATGCTTTATTTTAATCCAATGTAAATTATTTTTCCAGTTGCACTTAATGTTGACAAATTTTCCAGGTTAAATAAACATTACATAGTTTTTTTAAAAGCAATTAAATTCTAATTTGTATTTTTAAATGATCCATTTAATGAATGTTGTTTTCATTAAAACTAAATATCTCTTCAAGTTAGTATTTTTAAGAATTATTACATTTATTAATAAAAAGTGATTTCGAAGTTACTGCATTATGTTTTTCATCTTAAATAACAGCCATGAGTTAAATGGTTATGGGTAATAGAATCCAAACCCCAAACTGTTGCTATATATTGCTAAATTATCATCTAGATTCTGTCAGACTGAGTAAACAGAAAGTGCTGTTTGTTTGCTTGTGCTTGGCAAACATATTTCTGCTGAGTTCAGCATGAAACTTCTTGAAGCTTGGTGTTTAGCACTGTACTGATCACATATGCTGTGTGAATACTCTATACCTGATTGATACCTATACCTAAAGTTTTTCAGCCACATGTTCTCCTTTGTCGTAGTTTCCCACCAATCATTAGTTTCTATGGACACTGATTAATCGTCACAGCTGCTTATCATTTAGTTCTTTGCTTCTGTCTATTTAAGTTCCTCTGTTTGTATCAGGGGCGTAGCCACGGGTGTGCCAGGGTGTGGATGCAGAATTATTTTTTATAGTCTCAATAAAAAAATGTTTTACTAAACTTGGGCTATTGTTGTTTATTTAGAATATATATATTTTTAAATCAACCCTTTCACGCGCAAGTTAAAAATATTTTAACTGACCCCTTGTTTCCATGGCGACGCGTCATGATTGTCACGTGACACACCGCAGCCACAATAACTAACAGACGTATCGCTATTCGTTTTTCCTTTTTTATTAAAAATATTCACAAACTTGCTTACCATGTCAACTATCTGATATTACGATTCTTCGTTTAAAAACCTTTATAAATGATCTTGATCTATAACGAGATGAGCGCTGCAGTTCAGAGAGTCCTGTCAGCCGGATTTACAGCACCTGAACTCCACAGTTTCTCCCGAAATACATGAAAGTAAGTGACTGTTGAACTGGGAGAAGAATAGAGTAAACTTTATAGTTCCGCTATGTGTGTCTGACATATGAATAAAACATGTCGGCAAATTACATTTGAATAGATTGTTTCAGCTGCTTCCATAGACATCACTGTGTATTTTACAAACTACAAATGTATTGTTTTACTAGTACTTATGTGTATTTAAATGTCTGAAACATAAAATAAACATTATGTGGTTGAAAACACTGCATATTAGTTGTGATATATGACAAGCGCTGAACGCGTCCGTCTCTGGTTCAGCGCCAGCCAACGCGCGAAAGCAGTTTGAATCTGGCAGTTCTGTGACGTCACTGAACATTCTAACTCATACTCTTAGGGGCACAGAAATAAGAATCCAATATATGGTGCCATAATGCTCAAAATGTTAAAATGTAATTTACAGTAATCAGCAAACAGCAGCTGACTGTGACCCCAGCAGCTCCCCAGAGATGTTTGCCGCGCATATAAACAGAGAATTTTTTCAGGCACTATGTTATGACTAAAATATTGGCGATCCTGAGTGTAAAGTATAGTTATATTTGATATAGTTTTATGGTTATGTGGGGCATGGTTATATGGTTATGGTTAATAATTTTGCACAGTAATCTGACAATAAAAGTGGCACATCCAGATTTTCAGATGCACACCCAGAGTCTCTTTTCTGGCTACGCTACTGGTTTGTATCACTCGTTCTCCGGTATTATTTGTGCACAGCACAAAGTTTTGTATTGATGGATCGTTGTTTGTTTTACTATTCTGAGTTATTTAAAGGAACCGTATGTAAGAAATGTATTTCAATTAATCATAAAATGGCCCTGATATGTCACTAGACATTAAGAAATCATGTTAATTTCAAATACTTATATCACTGACAACAGTAGTCCGACCAGGATATTGTCATTTAAAAGTGAAGTTGCAGCCCTCAACTGATGTTGATGTTGTCATCTTGTGTTTTGGCCTGATGCTCCACCCTCCACCTATCTACCAATCACGAAGTCAGTAGTGTTTCGGCATCCGGGTTGCCAGCTCTGCTCTAGTTACCACAGCTGCAGCTACAAACGTGTCGGATAAAAAATGCCAGACTATCTGGCAACCTCGAGTCAGGGGAGGGGGAGGGGATACACCGCTCTACAGTAATTTGAAAGTGATTGCAGTACCAGTTTTGGCCGCAATCTTACATACGGTTCCTTAAATAAGTCTTGTTTTATTTCATCTTCCTTGGAAAAGAGTTTCACCAATATAGACAGCAAAAGGTACTGTTTGCCACAGGTGTAAGATGTGTGAAACTGGCCATTCTAAACGTAGAAAGCTAATGTTGTGACATACCTTGGTTGTCTCTGATGGTGAAGTTGGGATTGATGTGTTTGTCTGGGATCATGGAGAAATAGAAATGATGGCCATCTACAGGATCATCTGCATCAGTGGCGCTGATCAACTCAATTAGCTTCAAGTGAGACATACAGAGAACATTACGATCTGCATGTACAAGAACTCATCGACAGTTCAAACTCAACCAGTTAGAACCTTGCCAATATAACATATACTTTGACTATTGTGTGTATATATCTGGGGATTGTTGAAATGTTGCTTTTATGTAAAAATAAAAAATAAAATCATCCAGTTAGATACAGAATATGGACTTGTTAGTGTAAATCTATTTGTTTTGTATGTTTTGAATACATCGGGCCACTGTTAGCTGTTAATCTTTCTGTGATTTCTCTACTTCACTGATCTAAACTGTTATTGTAACTAAAAGGGGTGAGCAAGTAATTCTCATAAGAGACAGGAAAAGCTCTATAATGTAAGGACCGATTATGAAAAAAGCATTTGTGTGTGTTACCTCTCCTGCCTGTGTGTCCTCACACACATAGGGCTGATAGTCTTGTGACAGGGTAGGCACATTGTCATTGACATCCAGGACTGAGATGAGTACAGACACAGAGGAGGACAGCTGGTCATCTCCTGAAAGATGCAGCAACAAATACATTACTGTCGGTTGCCCATCAATTAATCAATCTTGTTCATTTTCAAAGTGTGTTTAAGTAACTATATAAGATATATGATGGAAAAAAAGACACTATAGTCTGAAATGTGTGATATTGTAACCTCGCTCCTTCCTTGAATCGTATGAGGCAATTCATTAGTGAGAGAATGGGCTCTTGCTATAGATCAGTGGATCCCCACTAGGGGGTCGCTAAAGATTTTTGAGGGGTTGCCAAACTCACTCTCAGTTTAAGGGTTACAAGAGTAAGAAATGTTTTCTTTTATTATTAACTGAAACAGCACAATAAATAATTCTTTGATTATTTTAATTATAGTGTATGTAAAAAAAGAAGTGGTTTTCTTTAAGTGTCGTGTCAAAAAAGGTATATGTGCAGTACATTAAAGACGCTGAAATAGGGCATTCTTTTGTCTACTAATTGGTCAACAACCACATGCAGAGAAGATATTTTCCACGCAATTGACACATACTTCACTAGGAAAAAAAATTCCCTCTAATAATTTAGTCACATGCTGCACATATGGAGCTGCTTCAATCATGGGAAAAAAAATAAGTGTTTGAATGAAAAGACTCCCCAATGTCTCGTGATTCACTGTACGATACATTATCAAGCCCTGGCCAGCAAACACCTCTTTGATGAGCTGAATAAAATGCATTCGCCAACATGAACGTCTACACTACGAAAGCAGTCTGGTCGAATGCGTTTTCTACTACCTCTGGAAGTGGTCGGCATCATCCACTTGTGATGATAGATGATAGTTTGAGATATGTTATTCTCAGCCAGGGTAAACTTGCCTCATACATACACAGAACTTGAACAATCAAAGAAAAGTTATGTGCAGGGGATTATTTGGAAAAAAACATCTTTTGCCAGCAGCCATACCACCCTGTAGCCCAAGACTGGTTGCCCACTGAAGCTAAGCAGGGTTGAGGCTGGTTAGTACCTGGATGGGAGACCTCCTGGGAAAACTAGTTTTCTGCTGGAAGAGTTGTTAGTGAGGCCAGCAGGGGGCGCTGTTCACCCTGTGGTCTGTGTGGGTCCTAACGCCCCAGTATAGCTGGACAATAACTTTATTCTAGAGCTGCTATAAAGCCAAAACAATCTCTGTTACTTTAATCTCCTATTATCAATGTAAAGCCACTTTGGAACAATCTACATGGTTAAAAGTGCTATATAAATGACTTGACTTGACTATAGTGATGAGGACACTATACTGTAACAAGCACCGTCCTTTGGATGAGATGTTAAACCGAGGTCCTGACTCTCCGTGGTCATGTAAAATCCCATGGCACTTCTCGTAAATGGTTAGGCTAACCCTAACCCTAACCCAGGGGTGTAACCCCGGTGTCCTGGCCAAACTCCATCCATTGGCCCTTGCTAATTATGGCCTCCTAATGGCTCTATCACTCTCTCTCCTCTCCACCTATAGCTGGGGTGTGTGTGTGTGTGTGTGTGTGTGTGTGTGTGTGTGTGTGTGTGTGTGTGTGTGTGTGTGTGTGGGTGGGTGTGTGTGTGGGTGGGTGGGTGGGTGGGTGGGTGCGTGGGTGTGGTGAGCACACTGGTGCCGCTGTTCTCTGGCTGCTGTCACATCATCCAAGTGGATGCTGCGCTTTGGGTGTACAGTAGTACAGACCCTTTCCAAAAAATTGGAATATCATGGAAAAGTTTATTTATTTCCATAATTCCATTCAAAACGTTAAACTTCAATAGATTATAGATTTAGGGCCCACAACTTAAACGATTTCAAGTATTTAGTTGTTTATTTGTACATAATTTGGGCTTCCAGCACATAAAACCCATGAAAAAATGAAAAATTTGAATATTACATGAAATCACACAGTAATTACACAGTAATACCATGGTCATTGAACCAGGTTTTGGTTATTTTGGCAGTGTGGGCAGGTGCAAATCCTGCTGGAAAATGAAGTCAGCATGAAGTGCTCTGAAAATGTCCTGGTAGACGGCTGCGTTGACTCTGGATTTAATAAAGCACAGTGGACCAAAGTCCTCTTTTCTGATGAGAGCAAATTTTGCATCTCATTTGGAAACCAAGGTCCCAGAGTCTGGAGGAAGAATGGAGAGGCACACAATCCAAGATGCTTGAAGTCCAGTGTGAAGTTTCCACAGTCTGTTTTGGTTTGGGGAGCAATGTCATCGGCTGGTGTTGGTCCACTGTGCTGTCCACTCAACGCAGCCGTCTACCAGGACATTTTCAGAGCACTTCATGCTTCCTTCGTTTTCCAGCAGGATTTGCACCTGCCCACACTGCCAAAATAACCAAAACCTGGTTCAATGACCATGGTATTACTGTGTAATTACTGTGTGATTTCATGGAATATTATTTTTTTTTTTAAATCCTGTTTCCGTGGGTTTTATGAGCTGGAAGCCCAAATTATGTACAAATAAACAACTAAATACTTGAAATCGTTTAAGTTGTGGGCCCTGAATCTATAATCTATGGAAGTTTAACGTTTTGAATGGAATTATGGAAATAAATAAACTTTTCCATGATATTCTAATTTTTTGGAAAGGGTCTGTACATATGAAAGCGCTATATAAATACCTCATTCATTCATTCATTCATTCATTCATTCATTCATTCATCTTTCAGATTGACTGTGAACTGTGAACTAGTCATTCTGATTAATTGAATGAGAAAGAGTCACTTCACTGAATACTTGCCAGCTATGAAATAAATAACTATTACCTTTGTGGCAAGGGGGGCGTGTTTCAGTGAGGTCTGCAACAGGAGAAAGAGCCAGGAGACAAGCGGTTTGAAAGTAGGTCAAGTGCAAATGACAAACACCTGTGTCTTGTTTCAGTAATTGGTGTGGAGAGACTGGATTAAAGCCACTGGGAAACAGGAAGCTGGAGAGAGATTGATTGAGGGTTGGATTGAATGTGTTGAAAGACTTAATTTGAGTTGATTTGAAGTGCAGAGTGCACCTGTTTGTTTTTGAGCAGTTTATAAAATAAATCCACGAGCCTCAGTAAAGCCGACCCTGTCTCCTTCCTTCCATATACTGAACCTCATCACAACCTTACAATCCATCTGTTTTCAAATCCACATAATATATGTCAATAATAATGTCAAAAATACATGGTAGTATTTACGAAAAGCAAAGGTCCAGCAAGTTCATGCATTTCCTGGAAAACCCACACTACCGGATGTTTTAACCAAGTCATCACTTTCTGAAAAGAGGGTTAAAATGGCAGAGTTTCAGAGACGATAACTTAGTAATATATAACATGTATTAACATGAATTTGTTCCTCACTTTTTTTAATAGTGCTTTATACAGTACAGATTTGTTCAAAGCAGCTTTACAATGATCAACAGGAAAATAATGATTTAATTATGCAAACAGTTAAAGTCATCTGTAAAGCAGCTGTAAAAAAGTGTCTGTTGTGAGACTCAGCGTGTCACTGACAAAACTTTTTATTTAAAAAAAAAGTGTGTATATCTTACCGTTTTCTTCAAATTCTATCCTTCAAATACAATAGTATTTTTCATAATATTGGGAAGACCCCGAAAATGGTTATCATTAGGCTACTGTCCATGCATGACACCAACAGCACCTGTGTGCAGCAGAGGTTTTACAGCCTACTGTCATCAGACCTATTCAAACCGGCCAATAGACTGTTCAATCACCGAGCGTGTCCTTCAGTGTCTGTCATTATAGGCCTACTGACTATGTTGCTATAACATCTGCTTAGACGAAGTGTGCATCACTGATCATTATTCACGCACTATTTTCTCAGAACATTAGTTCTGCTATTTAGAACACAATTCAAAGCAAAATTATCAATCCTCGCTGTAGTTAAAATATTAAAACACAGCATTCCATATCAAAAGTGAGCTCATGATCTCTTCCACCCTCATTACCGTCGACGGTGGGACGATCCTGGATCTATACGGATGTTCCAGAGGTGGAAAGTACTGTTGCGGGGCATTTATGCTCACAGAATGCCACCAGCTGGCAGAATTGTCCCAGATTGCCGTCCAAGGCCCGTAAGTTAACTTCGTCTCATAATGAAGGCTTATAGTGCTGCTGGATAGGCCGCCTATGCCCTGTATGCCATGGCCATTCTGCAGGTCCATCAGGCTAAAGCTCTAAAAGAGCTGCAAGAGGGTAGTTCTGAGCCAGGATTGATGCAGGAACTGCGCTTGGGGACCTCCAGTGGAGATGAAGAAGGGTCTCTACAGCCCTTACTTGATCATGCCAAAGAAAGGCAGTGGGTTGCAACAAATCTTAGACCCTGCACAAGCTCCTGTTTTAGATGTTACCGCATAAATGTTGAAAAAAAAATTAAAACAGAAAATAAATTTTGCCTTGACACCGACTATTTCTTCGATTTGCTTTCGAGGGTCAGACATATGAGTACAAGGTCCTCCCTTTCGCCCTGTCCCTGTAACCTTGCATCTTCACAAAAGCTGGACTCACTATGACAGCACGTCTCAAGATGAGTGTGCTCAAGATGTTCAAGTGAAAAACAGCAGATGTCACGTGGATATCACGCCAATCTGTTGTTGCTTAATCAGCCCTTGGACAGACCTTGCCTTTCTACAGGCTGGGGTTTCCCTAGAACAAGTGTCCAGACATGTTGTTGTCACAACAGATGTGTCCAAGACTGGTTGTGATGCCATGTGCAATGGGCACACAGGGTCAGGCTCCTGGACAGGACCATTACTGCAGTGACACATCAACTGCCTCGAGTTGCTAGTAATATTGCTGGCCCTGTGGAGGTTAGTCTAACCGTTGATCCAGGGCAAGCACCTATTGGTCCGGATGGACAACACAGCGACAGCCAAGGCAGTTTATGCTCATGATGCATGTCACAACTTTCCCGTCATCTCCTGAAGTCGCTGCAGGTCACTCACATTTCAGGCGAACACAATCGTGCAGTGGACTTGCTCTCACGATGAGTTAAGCTTCAGGGGGAGTGGAGGTCGGTCCAGTTGATCTGGAGTCCTTTCGGCAAAGTGCAGGTAAACCTGTTTGCTTCCCAGGAATCCTCCCATTGCCCACTGTGGTATTCCCTGACTGGGGCCCCCCTCTGCATGGCCCCCGGGGCCTTCGAAGTATGCATTTCCCCTAGTGAGCCTACAGAAGTTGTGCAAGGTCAGAGAGAACAAAGAACCAGTCTTGATGGTTGGGCCGTATTGGCCCACCCGGACTTGGTTCTCGGGGGTCATGCACCTCACGACAGCCCCTCTCTGGTGAATTTCCCTGAGCAGGGAGTTCTTTCTCTGGGACAGGGCACAATTTGGCACCCGCGACGAGACCTGTGGAATCTCCATGTCTGGCCCCTGGATGGGACATTGTTTTTTCCATATATTAAGCATTACTAATCAGAACATTAAGTTATCTTTGTTTTGTGCTCATGATGACAGTTTTTATTATTAGATTATGTATATTGTTTGTTTTTAGTAGTTTATTACTTTATGCAAAATATAAAAATGACCCATACTTTTCTTAAGAGGAAAAAGTATCCCTGCATACTTCATAAGTATCCCTGCATAAGCTTCCCTGCAGCCCCAGTATGTTTTCTCAGACCCAAGGCTTCTATGTGCCATACACATAGGTGTCTAAATGAAAAAATTAAATATATAATTGCCTGATAAAACTTCTGATCTAACCTTTAATATTCCTACCCAGTTTTTTGGTAAATATTGGTATTTTTCGATCATTGGCTTTTGTTTACACGTGCCTCAGACAACGGTCACACTGATGCCTTTCCCCATTGCATCAATGCCAGACGCATTGTTTTCAACATGATTGAGCATCAAATCAGCATATTAGAATGATTTCTGAAAGATCATATGATACTGAAGACAGGAGTAATGATGCTGAAATTCAGCTTTGATCACAGGGACATTTTTAAAAATATAGTACAATAGAAAACAGTTTTATTTCACAATAGTACTGTTTTTACTGTATTTTTGATCAAATAAATGCATCCTTGGTAGGCAGAAGAGATTTCTTACTTTTTTTTATTTACCGACCCCAAACTTTTGAACGATAGTGTATCTATTTGTTAAAATGCAAAAATCAGAAGCATAGATGCATTTTCACTAGTGGTCTCAGAAGTTTTGTGTTAGAGGTTGATGCATGTTAATGACAAGAATGTGCTCACTGATCTCTCTGGCGTTGACGGTCAGGTTGTACCAGGCTGCTGTTTCTCGATCCAAACGGTTGGCCACATACACTGTCCCATTACTAGGATCAATTCTGAATATCTGTCGTGTGTCACTGCTCTTTGAAATGCTGTATCTGTTCAAGGAAAACAGTTGTTATTTGGGGCAATTTTTCTCATATACTTCTTATGTTTGTTACCACATGCAGATTTCAACCATTCACAAACAGCATGTAAATCAAAATATTATGGACTGTCTATACAAGCACATAGATTATATGGCAAACATAATGTATTCTGTTCTGTAGATTCAGAATCTCTCGTTCTGTTTCTCCAGATTGCTCCAAATTTACAGAGGGTTCTCTTCTGGTCTAACAATATTAAACACAACGTGATTGATGGATGTAAGCTAAGTAAGTAAATTAATGTTTGGAAATGTATGGTATTGGAATTTAAAGCAGCTCCTCTCCTAGGGAGACTGGCATGGGTTGTGATAGACCTAGATAAGATCATTGATCCACCCCTGGGTGTAAGGCCAATATTGATGCCAATATTAAGGACCGAATGCTTACAAAACACCCTACATGTCTGCCTCAATTAGACTTGATGACTGCAGCGCGAAACAGCATATTCTCAATAAAGTCTCCTGATCTTCGCTTCTGAGTTTCCTACAATAGCCCTTGAATCTCACTAGCCTGACAGTAGAAAAGCGGCTATTTTGTCATGTCGCTAGTTGGGCTTTGAGGGGTTGAGTGTTTTTTTTTTTTTTTTTTTTTTTTTTTTTTGCCGTTTGTGTTCATGGTTCATGCCCTGGACGTATTCCATTGATTGAGTTAGAGTCACCTGGCTTTTAGGGGTTAGTATGGGTCCAAACGGGAAAGGAGAAAATAAAAAATAAAAATGAAAATTACCTTATGGGGTTGTTGGTGGTGTCTGTGTCTCTAGCATAGATTGTACCGACTTGAGTGCCAATTTGGGCGCTTTCTAGAACTTTCCAGCTATAAGATGTTTCAGAAAATATGGGTGGTTCATCCACATTTGTCACAGTAATTTTGAGTGTTGTCCTGTCTTGAAACTCATATGCACTTAAAAAACGTGTGTCTATGTTTTCATTGATGGCCTCTACAGCGATGACGTACCGCCTCTTGCTCTCAAAATCCAGTGGCTACAGAGAAGAGAGAACACATATAAAAGACAAAAAACACATAAAAGATCTCCCATGGGGGTTGTAAGGCTTTTTGTATATCTAAAAGTACTGCCTCAATATGACTTTATCTTTCATAATATAATATAATATAATATAATATAATATAATATAATATAATATAATATAATATAATATAATATAATAAATGAAAATAATATCAACAAAATTTTAATAATAATAAAAGTGTCTTGAACGGTTGATGCTTGAATCTGAGAACATCATGTCCAACATTTGTAAACTATGATTAGATGATAATACATATACATATAACAGGATTGCACTATGAGACCTGATCCAGTATGACAATCCCCTCTTGAGTGTCAGGGTCCGTCTGGATTGTGAAGGTGCTGCTCTCCTCGAGATCCTCTAAGCTGTAGTTCATTTTAGCGTTCAGACCAACATCACTGTCATCTGCCATTATTCTTCCCACTGTGGTGCCCACTGGGGCTGACTCTGATATAGCAAATGTGTACAAATCTGGACATAAAGAGGAAAATGATAGAACACTTTCAATGTTCATGTGCTTTGGCAACAGAAACACAAAAACTACATAATGTAATAAATCACTGAATGCTGATAATGATATAAATTGTCACCACTCACACACCTATGTGTTTTTTCTGCTATTGTGCAAATGTTCCATGGACATCTATTATTTAACCCTCTTAGAAATAGTTCCCCTCACCACATTATAAGATCTTATCTTATGTTATTTATTAAGCTGTTTTCTATGCGAGCAACATTGGCTGCTCTACAAAAAAAACATAAGTTGAGTCTCTTTTAGTGTTTTTTACTGTGCAACTGCAACATGTTAGTGTAGAAGGCAGGGAGTATATATGAGGGAGATAATAATGAACTAAATAAGACAACTGATAATCATAAGTAACCATATAAACTAACAGGGACATGATCAGAAACCGTAACTAAACGGCAGAAAACAGGAACTTAAGGGAAGCACAACAGAATATCAAAAAAAGAGTCGGAGACCGTGACAATAGTTTCCCCTCCTGGAGGGCGAGTACTCGCGCCGTAACTAAACTTCCAACAGTGGAGGGCTGGAGAGGGCTTTGGAGGTGGGCGTGGAGCAGGTGATGGACAGGGATGAGGAGGAGTTGGTGGAGATGAACACCACGGAGGAGCCG
Source organism: Leuciscus leuciscus (assembly GCF_965113295.1). NCBI lineage: Eukaryota > Metazoa > Chordata > Actinopteri > Cypriniformes > Leuciscidae > Leuciscus > Leuciscus leuciscus. The sequence goes on along the minus strand of NC_138735.1, from coordinate 108,976 downwards.
ACGGTGGGAGGAGCCAGGGTGGAGTCTTAGTTGGAGGGCTGAACGCAGAACCCGGGGACTGATCAATGGAGGCGGAACCAGGGTACGTGGAAGAACCGGTGAAGCAGAGGGACGGACCAGGGAGACACCAACTGCCCGGAAGCCCAAAGTGGAGCTGCTGTCTCGCGGGACCAAGGCGGAGACTCGGCTGACCGGGGTGACGATGGGGCAATCGAGGATGATCGAGAAGCCCGTAGAGAAGGAGAAGCCAGGTGGAGCCGAAGGGATGGAGGGTCGAGGCACAGCCGTAGACCCAGAAGTCTGTGTCGGAAGCTGAGCGCTGACCGACCGAGGCTGATCCAGATGGACGAGGGAGCCCAGAGGAGTCCTAGGGCAGACGGGCCACTGTAGATGTGAGAGAACTCAGAGCCGGGGCAGAGCCGATGGGCTGAGAGGCCGAGGTGCAGCTGGGAACTCTGCCTCATGCCGAGCTGGTGGAGGACAAGCCCGAGGCAAAGCTGATGAACCGCACGGTGCTAGCGGCGGGGGCAGAGCCAAGGAGCTAGACAACACCAGTAGTGCAAGGAAGGAAGACCTACACTAGAGCTTAAAGGGTAACTAAACCCCTGGTCAGAGTCTGACTCCACCCACTGGCAATATTTGAAAAATGCTAGAAAAGTGGGCAGACCCCAGCGGAGATAGAGGGGACGAACCGTGAGCGGGGGGGGGCGTGCACCTGAGACCTGCAGTCAGACTCTCTAAAATGGAGAGTGACTCACAGGGTCGTGAGACGATGTAAAGTACATGCATCTGATGAGTGTTATCGAGTTCATGTCAATAGCGCGCGCTCTCTGTAGGCATATTCATATTTTGCCGCTATGTGAAAAAAATTCAGCAAAATGCGCCGACGCGTTTGTCGACCCCAGAGGATTAACTTTAGCCTAACCATAAATAGTGATTAAAATATATATGATCACTCACATCAAGACGCCGCTGCGGTGGTGGAGTCCATGCAGGAGGAGCAGCGTTTGGCACTGCGTCGCTTTTCAGCGCGAGCTGTGTGGAGAAGCCCATTTTCACCTCTATTGCGCTGGAAAAGCAATCCCGTGTAAAATGCAGGTTTCACACTCACGGTCTTCCAGGCCAAGTGCATGCAACCACTGGCGCCTAATTTCCAAGTCTGCTGGAAAGCTATGCAGTCCAGCAGTGCTGTTGCAACCAGCAACACTACACCTACGTACCCTCCTGCCCACTGTACTAAATACAGATAAATCTACGCTAGCTCATACCAAGGGCGTGGTGAGCTCGTACCAGGGGCGTGGTGAGCTGGAACCTGCTTACGTCACCTGCCACCGCTTACGTCACTTGCCACCGCAAACATCCAATAGGAAAATTCAACTGCAGTAGCCACCGTTCAACCTGAAGAGGGCAGCACTCAGACTTTTTTACACCATATATGTGACCAGTCACGGAAAGTAGGGACACAAGTCGGTTCTGGGGCATTTTGAGTTATTCACATATTCTGAAAGTGTAGTATTCAAGCTTTCCAACGATGTGTAACACATGTAAATCTGATAATATTTGGAGAAGTTGTGGCCATTTGAAGGTAGGCACTCAAAAAAACCTGAAATGGTAGAAATCTGCTTCTAAAGATTGGCAAGTTCTCGCCCTTCTGGGAATGACAATAGGGCTCATTTACATCTCATTTAGATAAGTCATACCCCCTGTAAAGCTCCCCCGTCTCCCCCTCCCCCTGAATGTACCAATTCTACAAATTCTCTAAATAAAACATCTCCAGTTAACTGGCAGAGCATTCATTTTGTTCGTTTTTTAAATAAGATACTAGCGCTGAAATGTTTTTTTTTTTTTAAATCAAGTGATCAAAGTGCTCGTTGCCGCTGCGATCAGTGGCGCAGATAGGCTACAGTGTTTACTCGTGTGGCTCGCGCACACACTGCATTGTCTTCACTCGACGCGCGCTTCAATCCGTTGCGTTGCGGATACTCGTTCTGTTGAAATAACAAAATAATTCAAACGTTTGCGTGTCCCTGCTTGATATACAACCACTGATGAACATAATCGTTTTGATGAGAGAAAAAAAACTATACGAGAAAAAAAACAAATCCATACAAGGGCGGATTCGAACTCTCAACCTCTGACACAGCTGGTGAAAGCTCTACCACTGTACCATTCATATACACATTATTCATATAGGCGGATCTATGTATTGGCACTGACAACATGTATTAGGCTACATCTCATTAAACGACAAATTAAACCCCATGTAACCTACTATTTAAATCGATTGCTGGACATCGTAATGTTATTGGCGTCCATGTTCATTGAATTTTGAAATCAGATAGAGCCGGCCAGAGCGCTGCATAATAAGTAGCCACGCCGGCTTAAATTCAGTATGGAAATACACACCGACAATGACACGCCCCTACTGCGTGCTAGAATCTCCGAAAAACAAGCCGATTTCAACATCAAATGTACGCTTTTAACCCTCTGAGGTCTGAGCTGTTTTCTGGGCCTGGAGGTGTTCTGACATGCTCTGACATTTGTGTTTTTTTCTGTTACTAGTGACATTTTCATGGCTAAAGTCTAATTACACTGTATTCAGCACAAACTCTGCTACAATAATATATCAGCAGCATGTATGTAAAAGTTTGTAGTTTTGAGATAATGACATTTATGCGTGGTTTGTGAAAATACAAAAAAAAATTGTCACTGAAATAAGGCCATGAAACCCATACTGATTATTTCTTCACAAGACTTTTGAAAATTGTATGACGTAGCCTAGAATATTTGCTCCAAAACTATGTGAAAATCACCCTGACTGCTCATTCAGATAAGACAATATATTGATTTAAAATTTCTAAGACGTGTTTTGTGTGACAAAGCCATATTCGAAGAGCCGTGATCATCTCCTGAATATGTAAGCTTTTAACACCTGAGAAAGACAAAGACACTCCCCTAACTGCCCTATTAGGAGCGATCAGGCCCTGTCATTCAGAGCAACCTTGCACAAAGAATGAGGAGATTTAAAAAAGAATGGCTTTTAGATTGTTTGGATTTATTTACAACACAACATAATCCAAAAATACACAACAAATGACAAAAGAGCACATTGAAAACAATGATCCAAAGACAGAGACCTTTGTGCCATTCCTAAAAACATTGTACATACCATTTCCAAGGTGTTTGATTTTCACTTTACCATGTTCATGTACAGAGACTCATGTGAATGTTGAAGTCAGCAGGACTCAGTTGCATCTGGTCCCTGAAAGAAAAGAAAAAAAGTGAACATACTGGTATCAAGAGAAACTAGGCCTGCACGATTTTGGGAATACATTTTAGATTTTTCTGGTTAAAATAGCTTTTTAAAATTCACAGAATACACACACACACACACACAAATGTTTCCAACAATATATAATATAAAGAACACCATATTTGTTGTGCCTTGTAGGCATAAGCTATGTGCAGTACTGCATAAAATAATTTTATTTTACAAAGCAGCCTATAAATCTTCCAAAAGATTTCAGTAACAATGCTAGAGAAAAATATATTGATTATCTTATGTTACTTCAAATGTTTCCATTCGTTATGATGATATGAAATGAGATAATAGTAAAAACATAAAGCCTAATGTTTGGTGCATTTTTCCTTTCAAACGCAATCGCGCTCCAAAATATGATACATTCAAACGCCATCGCGCTCCAAAATATTAAACATTATGGTTATACATATCTATGTTTGAGCAGATATCCACAAACAGTATTTAACAGTAAACACGGGTCTAAATAGTATAATATTCACCATATATCTAGCAACAGTTCAACTGCAATGTGAAGTTTATGCAACAATACCATAAACTAATAAGTAAGAATTTCTTACCTTACATCTTTCTTGTCTTCAAATCGCGTTCTTCTTCTTCTGATGTAAATCCAATGTAAGCTCACAGCGCGTCTTCCAAACTCGACGAAAAGCAGAGACTTGTGAAGTGTTTTGGTGTTTTGTGTTTGAGGTAACGAGGGCGTTCGCGTCCCATGTGGAGATTTGCATGTGAATCTCTTTTGCGCGAGTGGGCGTGGCCGAATTAAAAGTAATTAGCAAGCGTTTGAGATACTGGACATCCTGTTGGTTTTATACAAATTACTTAAACAGAGAATATTTGTTTTCAGTTTGAATCCGATCATTTAAAAGTAAACACTTAAATGTGTATAAAGGTATATGGCTCATAAATGTGTGAGAAGTATTCGCTGAGTTTTGTTTCAGTTTATAGACGTGCTCAAGAAAAAAAAGTTCACCGCGACGGAGAGGCAGAACGCACACCCTGTTTATTTTCTTTATTTTACAAAAGCACAATGTTTTGATTTGATTGTAAGTGGAAACATACAAAAGTAGAAATATCACAGATTCTTTTTTTATATTTCTTTTTTCTGTATAACCATAAATGACGGAGTAATTTAAGTTTATTGTACTACAATGTGAAGAAAATCCAGCAAAACGCGGGGCGCGTTCTCTTACGAGAGGTCTCTCGTACTGCGTAAGATATCTTACGCTAGGGGAAAATCCTTTTTCCGCGAGATATTGAAGCCAAAAATGATCCTTAATTTTGTAATAATGCAAAACGCGTTGCGGCAGCATGCAGACATAGGCGAGGCAGCTCGCGCGCCTATTGGCTGCTCTGCGGCAACTGCAGCAGCCTATCGAGCGAGGCCTGGCGTGACGCCAGACCCAATCAGGGCACTTCGCGCCCGCTGCGTCACGTCCCGCCGAAATGGGCGTGGTCTAGGCCTATAAATACCGCTCGCAGGCAGCTATTATCTGAATTTTCATCCTTCAAGCGAAGCACACGCATCGCTGGAGCTGGAGAAGAAGCCGCGCCGTCTGAAAGAGAGCACCTTCAGCGGGACGAGTCACTGAAGTCGCTGGCCGCGCCGCCTTCCTTGCCTTCCTGCTGCGCTATCCGGCGTTATATCCTTTCTCTGCTACTGTGTTTATGTATGTGTGTGTGCTCGCCGCCGCGACACACACTCCCATTGCACTAAAAGAGCTTGAAAAAGACGCCCCTTTTCCTGATCACGCAGCTCTCGCGCTCGCTGACGGCGACTGCCCTCACTGCGAGCTAGTTACTGCCTATGGTGACTCTGAGGACTCACCTGGCATCCTTCTCCGAGACTGCTCCTCCGCCCCCCCCCCAACCCGCAAAGCTTGCCGGTTCGCCCGCTTGCCTTGCCTGCTTGGGGGACGATACCTGTTCTCCCTCTGTTCGAGCCGCGCACACCGTGCCGTTCACAGGGGATGTCAGGAGCGGGCGGTCACGGGGCTAGCTTTCTCTCTCCCTCTGTTCAAGCCGCGCAAACTGCGCCGCTCACAAGGGAGGCTGGAAGCGGACGGTCGGGGTTAGTTTTTCTTTACGTTATAAGAAAAGCTACTCTGCCTCTGCGCCCAATTCATGCGTCACTCACCGGCGAAAGGAGAAAGGTGTGTTTTTAGTCCCTCCGAGGATGGACTGACCTTCAATTTCTCATACATTTCCCAGTTCCCTGATCATGCGACTGGAAATATCAATATTGCAGCAGGCGAGCCTGTTTTAATACAAGCGCGCCTGCAAGCAAACGCCGAAGAAAACATGTGACGCTCTTATATGCTCGTGCATCCGAAAGCCTTTGTGTTCCCCCCTGTGGCTCAGTGGCGGAATCACTGGTTTTCCTCACGAGAGACCGGAGTTCGAATCCCGGTCTAGCGGCAGTTAAAATTATGCCGCCAATGCTTCGCTCTGTCAGTTCCCTGAAAAGCGACTGCAGATGTGCATTTTGCAGCCAACGAGCGCGTTGCACAACCCGCTCGCCTGCACCCAAACACCGTTTCTATGGTTTCCGTGCGTCACTGGCGAAAGGAGAAAAGAGCGTTTTCTGGTCCCCCCGCGGACGGACCGACCTCCTCTTTCTCATACATTTCTCATTCCCCTCTGAAGTTCGAGCGACTGGAAATGTCAGTATTGCAGTGAGCAAGCCTGTTGTAATACACGCATGCCTGCAAACAAACGCCAGCACGTTGACGCTCTCTTATAATACTCGCGCTAACTGAGTTACAATGTGTCTCCCCCTGTGGCCCAGTGGCAGACTCTCAGGTTTTTGCACGCGAGAGACCCGCGTTCGATCCCCGGGTCTACCGGCAGATAAAATTATGCCGTCAATGCTCGCTCTGTCAGTTCCCTGAAAAGGCGACTGCAGATGTGTATTTTGCAGCCAACGAGCGCGTTGTACAACCCGCTCGCCTGCACCCAAACACCGTTTCTATGGTGTTCCGTGCGTCACTGGCGTAAGGAAAAAAAAGGGAGTTTTTCTGGTCCCGCTGCGGACGGACCAACCTCCTTTTTCCTATACATTTCCCATTCCCCTCTGGAATTCAGGCGACTGGAAATGTCAATATTGCAGTGAACAAGCCTGTTGTAATGCACGCAGGCCTGCAATAAACGCCAGCATGTTGACGCTCTCTGTTTCTATGGCAACTTCTCGCTCGTTCAGTTCCAGTAAATGTGACTGTTCCAGTGTATCCTGCAGTAAACAAGTCGGTTCTGTCACCCGCTTGCCTGCACACAAACGCCGTTTTTACGGCTACCCAGATAAATCCCATAAGTGTGAATTTTTCTGGTGTTCCGGCCACGGCCGATGGTGCTTTATGTGTAGAAAGAATGCCCACTGCCCAGTGCCCATCTCTACACACAAGCACAGCCCGTCACACAGGGCTCGCGCACATGAATCGACTCAGATCGATTGCGCTTCAAACATGGTGAATGTGCCCACTAACACCACGTTATGCATGTCTCACGGTTTCTGTAAAAACGAAACCAACGTGCATTCGCTTCACTCAAGCGAACGATGCTTTCAGTGTGATAAATGTGCCCGCTGTCCCGCGCCCACATCCACACATAGACATGACAGTTCCTACGGGAACCGCCCAGCCCTCCCCTCGCGGTTGACCACCGCAGAGGAGTCGAGCGCGGGCAATCTGCCCGCTGTGCGCCCCATGCCTCAAATGTCACGAGCGCGACGCTTGTGTTACAGCACGCCGAAGCCTCTCCATCGCTGAGCGAGCAGAGCGCGCTTCGTATTCAACCCCTAGCTATTCATGCGGACGCATGGGCAAAGCTGCCCGGGGTTTCGAAGTGGGTGCTGAACATTATAAAAAGAGGCTATTCGCTACAGTTTCGCCGACGCCCTCGCCGCTATGTGGCGCGCGTCGAGACCACGGTAAAAACAGAAGTAGCACATTTACTTCGAGCCGAAGTGGCGAAACTATTGAGCAAAGGGGCCATAGAGCCTCTCTCTCAAGTTCAGAGCGAAGGAGGGCTATACAGCAGATACTTCCTGGTACCGAAAAAAGACGGGGGTCTCAGACCCATACTAGATCTAAGGCAACTGAACAAAGTGCTTGTGAAGCGACAGTTCAGGATGCTCACGACCAGACAAATCCTTGTGCAGATTCGCCAAGGAGATTGGTTTGTGTCAATAGATCTGAAAGACGCGTATTTTCAAATACAGATAGCGTCACGTCACAGGCGATATTTGAGATTCGCCTTCGAGGGCCAGGCATATCAGTACACAGTCCTGCCGTTCGGTTTGTCCCTGGCACCCCGTACATTTACGAAGTGCATGGATGCGGCGCTCGCACCCCTCAGAATGAGAGGCATGCGAGTACTGAACTATTTGGACGATTGGCTGATTCTAGCGCAATCTCGCGCAGTGCTCATAGAACACACGACCATTTTACTCGATCACCTCGAGGATTTGGGTCTCAGTGTCAATTGGGCGAAGAGCTCTCTGTCACCCAGTCAGAAGATATCTTTCCTGGGCACAGAATTGGACTCGCTGTCCATGATAGCGCGACTATCACCACAGCGCGCGGTAGACATTCAACGCACAGCAAACTCGTTTCGCTGCGGCGCGTCTGTCCCGCTCAAGAAATTTCAGAAGATGCTAGGTCTCATGGCCTCAGCATCATCAGTGCTCCAGCTGGGCCTGCTCCGCATGCGCCCGCTGCAGTTTTGGCTGAAAGCGCGAGTCCCACGCAGAGCGTGGGCATCCAGTTCGCTTCGCCTCAGGGTCAATCAGAAGTGCGTCACAGCTCTGAAACCTTGGAGAGCGAACGACTGGTACCAATCAGGTGTAAGCCTGGGGACTTCCTCGAGGGTGAAAGTGGTGTCCACGGACGCGTCCACCTCGGGATGGGGAGCGCTGCTCGAGGGCAGACCGTTCTTCGGCCAGTGGTTGGAACGGAAAAGCTCCTGCACATAAACTGCCTCGAAATGCTGGCAGTAGACAACGCGCTGGCGCGTTTTTGTCCCCAAATAAAAGGACGCCACGTCTTGGTCCGTTCGGACAACATGTCTGTGGTGTCCTACATAAATCGCCAGGGCGGCCTCAGGTCCAAGAACCTGTACAGGCTGGCAGAACGCCTCCTGGTATGGGCTCAGTGCAACCTGCGCTCGCTCAGAGCAGCGCACGTGCCAGGGCTCCTGAATATAGGACCGGACAGACTGTCCAGGAACAATGTTCCGGCAGGCGAGTGGTCTCTACACCCACAGACAGTCCAACTGCTGTGGAAGAAATTCGGCAGAGCGGAAGTAGACCTGTTTGCGTCTCAAGAAAACGCTCACTGTCCGGAATTTTTCTCCAAGAGCAGGAACGCGCTGGCCCATGTGTGGCCCCGCCGCCCGCTCTATGCTTTTCCCCCCGTCTCTCTCCTGCCTCAGGTGATAGAACGGATCAGGGAAGAAGGATGCTCAGTATTGCTGGTGGCACCGTTCTGGAAAAACCAACCTTGGTTCCCAGTCGTGATGCAGTTAGCAAGTACTGCCCCGTGGCCAGTACCAGTGAGGAGAGACCTCCTCTCACAGGCCCACGGCTCGATCCGGCATCCTCACCCGGAACTATGGTCCCTTCATGTCTGGGCCATCAACGGGTACATGTTGGACTCCCTAAAGGAGTATTAAACACGATCACGCAGGCTAGAGCTCCGTCTACGAGACGGCTCTACTCCTCGAAATGGTCAGTGTTTTCGGGCTGGTGCACAGCCCGTGGTGTGTCACCCACAGACTGTGGTGTGACGGAGGTGTTTTCCTTCCTACAAGAGCTGTTGGATGAGGGCAGGGCCCCCTCCACGCTCAAAGTTTATGTGGCGGCTATAGCAGCGTTCTCAGGAACAACGTTTGGTCAGTCAATAGGAAGGAACGATTTAGTCATCCGCTTCCTTAGAGGGGCTAAGAGACTGAATCCTCCCAGACCTCCCTCAGTCCCTGTATGGGACCTTTCTACGGTTCTGGAAGCCATGAAAGGTGCGCCAATTGAGCCTTTACAGTCAATTTATTTGAAACACCTGTCTTGCAAGACGGTGTTTTTTCAGTGAAGCGCATAGGGGATCTACACGTGCTCTCTGTGAGCGCGGCGTGCATGGAGTTTGGGCCTAATAACTCAAAAGTTATACTCAAACCTAAGCACGGTTATGTTCCAAAATCCCTCATCACACCGTTTAGGGCGCAGGTTATCTCCCTGTCAGCCCTACCGGTCCCTGATGAGGAAAGAGACGCGAGCCTCCTTTGCCCAGTCAGGGCATTACAAGCTTATGTGTCTCGCTCGTCTGTTTTCAGACATACGGAGCAGCTCTTTGTTTCATTTAGCGGACGTTCTAAGGGACTAGCCGCGTCGAAACAGAGCCTATCCAGATGGATAGTTGATGCTATAGCGCTGGCATACGCCTCCAAGGGCATGCAGTGCCCGTTGGGTGTCAGAGCGCACTCCACGAGAGGCATGGCCTCTTCGTGGGCCTGGTCAAGTGGGATTGCCTTGCAAGATATTTGTATGACGGCAGGCTGGGCCTCCCCGTCTACATTTATAAGGTTTTATAACCTAGAGGTTCCCGCCCTGCAGGCCAGGCTGCTGTCGGTCTAAGTTTACCAGTATTATCTGACCTGATGCTATCAGCTCAGAATGCTGCGTCTACTGAGCACAGCTCAATGTTCGACAGTAAAAAGTAGCAGCACGAGATGTGCCTGGGCAGACTGTGTAAGACCCACATTCCCCCATCAGTTCAGGCCGTACCCCGCCCTGTCTGTATGAAATTCGCGTCTCAGCGACGCTGCCATATGTGGAAGAGTGCGGCTTCGCCCCTCCCTCTTCCCGGACTCCCTGTGAGTTCCCTGAGTGATTGTGCACTATATGTACCCCGGGCTTTCGCCCTTGGGTCTTTGGTGTCAGATCTCAGCATGCACGGCGTTTTGCATTGGGTCCCCTAGCGTAAGATATCTTACGCAGTACGAGAGACCTCTCGTAAGAGAACGTACTCGGTTACTAACGTAACCTCGGTTCTCTCTAGAAGAGGGAACGAGTACTGCGTATCTTGCCGTGCATGCACACGCTCTGGTTGCTTCGATGATGAAAAACCAGATAATAGCTGCCTGCGAGCGGTATTTATAGGCCTAGACCACGCCCATTTCGGCGGGACGTGACGCAGCGGGCGCGAAGTGCCCTGATTGGGTCTGGCGTCACGCCAGGCCTCGCTCGATAGGCTGCTGCAGTTGCCGCAGAGCAGCCAATAGGCGCGCGAGCTGCCTCGCCTATGTCTGCATGCTGCCGCAACGCGTTTTGCATTATTACAAAATTAAGGATAATTTTTGGCTTTAATATCTCGCGGAAAAAGGATTTTCCCCTAGCGTAAGATATCTTACGCAGTACTCGTTCCCTCTTCTAGAGAGAAGGTCAAGGTCAAGGTCAAGGTAAACTTTATTATCCACAAGTAGGAAATTCATGTGGTCACCATTACACGCTCCATTGTTAAATAGCCTGCTACATACCAATAAAAACATAAATACAAAATATTAAATACAAAAGCATTTAAAACATTTAAACAATAAAACAATGACAAGCATGTGTGGATAAATAAACTAGCTGAGTGCTAGCTGCTTATTGTACAGTCTAATTGCTGTAGGCACAAAAGAATTGCTGTACCTTGTGGTCCTAATTTTCCTTTGCAGTAGTCTGCCACTTGACCTGTTGCTTCTTAAAAAATTCTGATGAAGAGGGTGGGTAGAATCATTTAGAATTTGTTCTGTCTTTTTAAGACTAAGGTCATTGTACAATTGGGCTACAGATACCTGATCAACTCCAATGATCTTACTGGCTGTTTTGATTATTCGTTGCAGTTTATTCTGGTCCTTGATACACATGTTACCAAAGGCACAAATAAGGCCAAATGATAAGACACTCTGCAAGAGAGCTTTGTAAAACATCTGAAGAATACAGCTGTCTATTCTAAAATGGTTAAGTTTCCTTAGAAAAAACATCCTCTTCTGTAACTTTTTGGACTTATTTAGTGCACATTCATTAAAAGTCAATTTATTGTCTATTTCAACACCCAAATATGTGTATGTTGTGACCCGCTCTACCACTACACCATTTACATTTGAGGGTGGAACTATAATTCCCTTTTTATTAAAATCTATAGTCATCTCCTTTGTTTTCTTCACATTAACCACAAGGAAATTATCTGTACACCAATTAATAAAACCCTGCACCTCCCTCTCAAAGCCCTCTAGGGATGCAGTATTGGACTGTACAAAACCCACTAATGCTGTATCATCAGCATATTTAAAAAATGTGTGGTTTGAGATGGTTGCTTGGCAGCTGTTGGTGTATAAGGTGTACAGAATAGGGGACAGAACGCACCCTTGTGGTGCCCCTGTATTTATGGCTTTTAACGATGAGACACATGAATTGAATTTGACTTGTTGACTACGATTCGTCAAAAAGTCAAAAATCCACAAAACTAATCTTGGGTTAACCCCAAGGTGAACCAATTTTTTTACCATCAGGTGGGGTTGGATTGTGTTGAAGGCACTGCTGAAATCTATGAACACAATCTTGACAAGACTCTTTGGCTGTTCAAGGTGCTCATATATGTTATTTGTCAGAGTCAGCAGTGCATCTTCCACCCCTCTCTCCACACGATATGCAAATTGGTTTGGGTCTAAGGATGGTGTGACCTCACATAAAAGCTGTTTCAAAATTATTTTTTCAAAACATTTCATTGCCGTAGATGTTAAGGCAACAGGGCGCAGGTCATTAAGTTCCCTAGGTTTATTATTTTTGGGTAAGGGCACGATCAAAGATTTTTTCCATATAGAAGGAACTACACCAGTGTCTATTGACAGCTGGAACAGCCTTTGAAAGGGCTGTGCCAGCTGATCTGCGCACACCCTTAATGTCCTGCTGCTAATACCATCAGGCCCACTAGCTTTACGGGGATTCACATGTCTAAAGTAAGACTTAACATCGTCTATAGAAATATCTATATCCACACACTTCATACTACTGATTTCTTTATAAACCAGTTCCTGTTCAGCTGTAAAATCATGAATATCAAATCTACAATAAAAATCATTCAAATCATTTGCCATTTCAAGTTCATTTTCCACTGCCATGAGATGCCTCTTAGGCTTGTATCCTGTGATTGCCTGTACCCCCTGCCAAGCTCTCCTAGTATCATTTCTAAAAAAGTTCTCTAATTTTCGTTTATATGCTGCTTTACAGTCCCTGATCATACCTTTTATGTTTTTCTGCACAGTCCTTTTCTCTTCTCTATTTCCTCCCAATTTGAACAGTCGCTTTTTTTGGTTAAGAAGTTGTTTTAATTCTGGAGTTACCCAGGGCTTGTTGTTAGGAAACATCTTAACAGTCTTTTTGGGAATGATTGCGTCCTCGCAGAATGTTATGTACCCCGAGATAGCAAGCGCCGCGTCGTTGACGTTTTCGGTCCCGTCGGTCACTATGTTCCAATCCGTGCGCTCTAAGCAATCTCGCAGTGCCTCGGATGCGGCAGCAGTCCAGCTCTTAACCTCCACCTTTCTGACTTTCTCACGCCGCAGCCTAGACACATACGCGGGCCTCAGTTTGACCATGTTGTGATCTGAGTTTCCTAAGCCGGGCAGTGCTTTAGAGTAAAAGGCGTCCTGGATATTTCCATAGCACTGATCGAGGCAGGCTGTGCCGCGGGTGGGACAAGTGACATATTGCTGGTATGCGGGTAAGTGCTCCTTTAGGCTACAAGAATTAAAATCTCCCATCACAAAGTTAGCAGAATCTGGAGCCTCTGACTCCGACAGAGCTAAAAGTTCATGGATAGTAGAAGCAGCAGCTTGTGTATCGGCAGAGGGTGCGATATACACAACAAAAAGTCTGATTTGGTGTATCTCTCTAGGCAAGTGATAGGGCCTTAAGCTGAGCGCTAGTAGTTCAATGTCCTTTGTGCAAACTTCGTGTTTTATTGTAATATGAGCAGGGTAACAGTACTTACTATTAATATATACACACACACCTCCACCCTGGCTTTTTCCAGAATTTTGGTTGCGGTCCATCCTCACCAGCGTGAAACCCTCCAGGTCGGCTGCAGAATCAGGGTCCGCCCCCGTAAGCCAACTCTCTGTCAGGCAGATAAGGCAAGAATGCCGGTAGTCCGAGAGGTACTGAGTGCAGGCCCGCAACTCATCCACTTTGTTCCGTAGGCTTTGGACATTACCGAGCATGACAGTTGGAAGAGATTGTCTATAGGGTTGCCTTTTAATCCGCTCCCGGATTCCTCCTTTCCTCCCGCGTTTCCTTGTTTTGGCGTTGTTGCCTCTGACACATTCGGGTGGTAACAGCGACGTGTCTTTGAAGCAAAGACGGGTTGAAGGGAGTCCGATATTTAACAGAAAGTCCCGGGTGTAAGTGATCCGAGCCGTCTGGCCGGTGTACGTCTTAATGTTGTGGCCGACGACATGTTGGATAAGGTCGGCCAACAAAGTGAGGATCAGCATAAAAATTACTTGGTTCGGCCTCATAGTGTGGGCCAACACGTTATTGGTGTATGGCTTAATTAATCCGCAAAGTTACGGCGTCTAAAAACATACATTAAAACAAAACAAACAAACGCAGGTTGGAGACGTGCAGGGACCGTGTCGCCGCTCGCGCATGCGAACCGAGGTTACGTTAGTAACCGAGTACGTTTTCCGACCTCAGAGGGTTAAATATACCAATACTGCTATCTCAAACATGGAGAGGCTTCTTCGTGATCTCAACTAACAGATTCTGCAAAAAAACGAAAATCACCAATTTTGAAAAAAAACGCTTCTTTCTCATTTTGCTCGAAAGTTGTGCTGCCGACTTGTGTCCCTGGTTTCCGTGACGGGTCACATATTGTAAAATTAAAACACTTTATACCCAAAAGTCAAAAAAGTTACTCGAATCAATGAACAGCACTAATAAAGCCCCATTCTTACAGATCATTAACTAAAAAAAGTTGGTTTAGGGTTTAGTTACCCTTTAATTTTGCGCAGAAAGCCAACGCTTTTTAAAGCATTTCAACCCCAGCAATTAAGCAATACTCCTGGTTGACAGAATCAACCAAGAGGCTAAAGCTTACTGCTGGAATTGTTTGCTGTTTGGGTAAGTTATTTAAAATCAAATAGGTAACGGGACTGAGTTAATTCTGTCCGCTGCCACTGTTTTATATTTTAAGCCTTAGTTTAGATAAGTTATTCTGCAGAATTACTGGTCAGTCTGTAAATTTACTAACTTAGTGACATGCACATTTGCTGTAATTCTGCATAATTGTTTAATTGTTCCCAAATCATACAGTAAGTTTAATATGGTCTGTTACATACATTTAATCAGCTGCTGTGCCAGTCTAATGATATGATTTATTATCAACATATGCGGAAGTGTTGCTCACTAATGTGCTTTGGTCTGAGCACTGTCATGATGGCTTACATTAAATTCTGTTGGTTTTGTGGACAGTTGTCACCATATTCCCCTGAAATGACACACAGATTGTGTGACGATGCAATTATTTGAAATGATTTTCATTTTATTACTTATTGTATAGTTTTGGTGTTAACTCTCATGCTCACTCTGATGTTTTCTTGTGGCATTTCTTGTCAAAGGTAACATGCAGTATTATAGAAGAGGACACCGTAAGCTAGGCTGATTTTAGGCTGAGTTTACTTTTTTACCAACGAGAGAAGGGGATGAGGGGGCCAAGGATCGAGAGTCACAGTTCGCTACTGCTATATTCAAATTTCATATTTAAGAAAATAAATCACAGAAATATAATATAATAATATATAATGTGATAAAGCCATATTTAATGGGTATAAAAGGTCCTGTCTTTCCCATAAGTTTAATATAATTCATTGGTTTGTTTGATCATCTGATGTGTCATGGTCATGTTTTGGATTCTCACTGTGCTGGAAAGTGGGTCCGTTGTCGTTGACATCCATTAGGCTGATGGTCACGGTGGTTGTGGCGCTGTAGCCTCCGTTAAGTCCCAGCATATCTTTCACCTGAACCACAACCAGATATACCTCCCTGGCTTCTCTGTCCATATTAGACCATGACGTCACAATTATACCTGTGTTGGAGAGAAGGAAAAATAAACATTGAGCACAGACTGTCCTTGTTCAAGTGTGCTAAATGTTATTTCTAGTAAGACATATACGTTTGCACTATAGCAGGGTTTCTCAAATCTTGCCCTGGAGGGCCAATGCCCTGCAGAGTTTAGGTCCAACCCTGATCAAACACACCTGAGCAAGCTTATCAAGGACTTCAGGATTACTAGGGTTGCGTTCAACTCCACTTTTAGACACGCACTCGCAAACTTCCCTAAGCACTTTCCCTCTGGGGAATCCCAGCCGCCATTTTGAAGTGCGTTCCACTTCGTGAAGTGGATGAGACACGTTCTCTGTCAAGTCTTCGTCGTCAGTTAGGAACCTGGGTGTGCTCTTTAATACCATTCTTTCATTTGAAAGCCGTGTTTCTAGCATCTGTAAAACTGCATTCTTCCATATTAAAAAATATATCTAAATTACGACATATGCTTTCAATGACAAATGCAGAACAGTTTGTTCATGTCTTCATGAGCTCAAGGCTAGATTTTATTTTTTTTTACATTTTATGCATTTGGCAGACGCTTGTATCCAAAGCGACTTACATTGCATTATTTCAAGGTACACAAATCTTATAAATTCTTCAATATCAATTCTTGCTTTCCCTGGGAATCAAACCCATGACCTTGGTTCTCTAATGGGTGGTTGCCCTACACACTTAATGAACAAACTCCAGCTGGTCCAAAACGCAGCAGCTCGAGTTCTTACCAGAACCAGGATGTATGACCATATTAGCCTTGTTCTGTCAACACTACGTTTAACCTGGCATACACATAGAACATTATAAATGTATTATTCCAATCAGTTAAATGATTGTTAGGCTGCATAAACTAGGTCAGTCGGAACCGGGAACACTTCCTGAAACACCAGATGTACTCATTACATCATAAGAAGAATGGCATCAAGACTAAAAATTAGTCTCTCTGTTTATCCTGAGGTTTACTGTAGTCAGCCGGATTATGCCTGAATCAAAGTCATACACTGTTCGTTTGTTGGCAAGAGGAGAACTGGCCCCTCGACTGAGCCTAGTTTTTCCCAAGGTTTTTTCTCCATTCTGTCACCTGATGGAGTTTTGGTTCCTTACCACCGTCGCCTTTGTCACCTTTGGCTTTTGGCTTGCTTAGTTGGGGACACTTTATTCTTTATTTTCAAGGATAGCCACTTGAGATGAACCATCTAATTTTCGAGGGGGTCCTTACAGTACAAAGAAACCAACATCATAATAGAAAATCATAATTAAAATAAATACAACACAGGACTATAACAAACATTTAGATACATTGACATTCACATTCATACACATGCACATTCTAACAGTGCTCCCACAAACCTAGTCCCTTCCCTTTTGGCCCATACCATAATCAAAGAAAATCGGTGAACCATCTCCGAAAATGCAAATACAAAATCAAGGTGTAAATATAGCGTTCAGCGTCAGTTCAGGCAGGCCGCGTAGTCAAGCTCAGCTATCAGCTGATACCTATCCAGACCTAACAGCTGATCTGATTTCTAAGCACTCAATTGGTCCCTATCAAACAGGGCGCCGTATTTAAAGTCATTCTTCAGTGTGCCTGCTTGGCTGCTTCCACTGCATTGCTTGCAACCCACCTCCTCCCCTAGCTCCTCCTTTAACTTCTGTTTAACTTAATCAGTGTCATTCTGTTGTCATTGATGCATGCTCTGTTCTCAATGGGGGATTTGTTTTGCTGCTTTCCCAGTTTAATGGGAGATGTCCCCAGAAGCTGCTGCTGTTCCCTGACTAGCTTTCATGGAGCTCATGAAAATGATGGGTAACTCAGAACAGAGCCATACCGCCAAATGTAACTTTAACAATTATGCAAATTATTATTATTTTTTTATATTTGACAATGTCTGTTAATTTTGACTCAAGTGGTCCTGACTGAAATATGCTTACACACATCCATATACCCGTACAGATACATAAATGCAAACGTACAATAAACAGCAAAAATAAAAAAATAAATATATAAAAAAATAAAAAAAGAGGGAGTGATCAGAAACAAGAACACAATGTTTGAAAATAAGTAAGAAGAGATGATTTGAAAACATAAAAAGAGGTTATAGATCTGAGTGAGCAGGGAAGATTGTTCCAGTCTGATGGAGCTTTAAATTGAAATGCACGACAACTTATTTCTTTGCTGATTCTGGGTATATGAAAGAAGAGCTGATCCGTATGCCTTAAGTTGTACTGTGTATTAAGAGGAATTAGGTAAGGTTTCAGATATAGAGGAACATTTTAATGAATACACTTAAAAATAAGTAGTGACCAATGGAATTGCCTTCTTGACTTGTGAGCCAGCTAGTTCAAAGACTCATACATTTGACAGTGGAGTTCTATAAGGACATCTGAGCACAAACCTACAAAGACTATTATATAATACAGAGATAGGGCAAAGATTTGAATCTGAGGTGTTCCCTATAGCATCAGAATAATCAAGTATTGGAAGTATCAAATGAGTAATAATTATTTTCCGAACTTGTTGTGAGAAGCAATCAGCAGAGCGATAAAGTGATTTCAATTGACCATATATTTTCTTGCAGATTGAGTTAATATGAGGTTTGAAGGAGAGCTGGGTATCAAGCCAGAGACCAAGATATTTAAATTCTTCGACTTTTGTTAAAGCTGTTCCATCAAGAAAACTAATAAACCAGTTTTTAGATAAAGGCAAAGAATTAGGTTGAGTGCAAAACAACATACTGTAAGATTTTTTCCTGTTCAAGAGGAGTTTATTAGAAGAAAACGCCTCGGTTACGACTGTAACCTCGGTTCCCTGAAGAGGGAACGAGCGTTGCGTCGAAATTGACGCTATGGGGAACGCTTTGCGTGATGACGTCTCGAAGCACATGTAAAATCAGTCCAATGGTGTGGCGGAACGTCAGAGGCGGGTGACGTCACGTACCAGGAAGCTATAAAAGCCAGCCCGAAACAGAAAACGAAAGCTTCGTAGAGTCTGAAGTCGTGTTGACAGGCATGAAGGAGATATGGCAAGGCGACGCAACGCTCGTTCCCTCTTCAGGGAACCGAGGTTACAGTCGTAACCGAGGCGTTCCCTTTCAAGGGAACTCGCGTTGCGTCGAAATTGACGCTATGGGGAACGTCTATACCAACGCCACCATAGCTACAAATGTCTGTCCTGTGTGAAATCAAGTGAGCAGCACTAGGAAGACAAAACCTGAGACCCTGGAGTAGAGTCTAGGTCTAAAGAGTAGCACCTGACGAAGGTGTGCGGTGAGGACCAGCCTCACAAACGTCCTGCAAAGACACTCCTGATATAAGGGCCTTAGAGGCCGCCATACTCCTAGTAGAGTGCGACCGGACAGCCCAAGGAGAAGGCTGCCCAGCCGCCTCATAAGCAAGTGAGATAGCCTCAACCACCCACTTGCTCATCCTTTGCTTAGACACTGGACCTCCCTTGTTAGGGGACCCAAAGCATACAAACAATTGATCACTTTTACGCCACAGGGCAGCTCTGTGGACATACGCGTCTAACGCCCGAACAGGGCAAAGCAAATTATTCGCCTCCTGGTCCGCTTTTCGAAAGGGAGGAGGACAGAAGGCCTCCAAGTGCCACGAGGGAAACGAGATACCAAAGGGTCTTTCCCCACAGACATTCCACCCAAAGGAATGTGGTAAGCACCTATGGCCGCCACATAAACCTTTAAAGTGGACGGGGTCAGACCTGCAGTGAACCGGTCCTGCAGGAACTCCAGAACTGTACCAATTGGGCAGTTGACTGGATCCAACCGACGGTCACTACACAAAGAAGTGAATACTCTCCAGTTCAGGGCATAAAGTTTCCTCGTGGAGGGAGCTCTGGACTGTAGAATGGTCTCAACAACCTCAGTTGAGAGACCTGACTCTATGAGCTGGTTCCACAGCCCACAGGTTCCACAGTTCCGGTCGGGGGTGAAAAATCGAGCCCCCTGCTTGGGACAGAAGGTCCCTCCTGACGGGTAGCTCCAGAGGAGGCCCGTCGAGGAGGGACACAAGATCGGGAAACCATACTCTGCCCGGCCAGCGCGGGGCTATAAGAAGCAGGCAAACCCGGTCCCTGCGAACTCTCTCCAGAACTCCCGGGAGCAGAGCAACTGGGGGAAAGGCGTACAGACGTAGCCTCGGCCACGTCTGTACAATAGCATCCAGTCCCAGAGGAGCTGGATGCGTGAGGGAGAACCAAAGTGGACAGTGAGACGTCTCTCGAGACGCAAACAGATCCACTTATGCTTGGCCAAACTCCCTCCATATCAGCTCCACCACCTCGGGGGTGGAGCCTCCATTCCCCGGGCCTCGGCCCCTGTCTCGACAGAGTGTCTGCTCCTATATTCTGGACCCCGGGGATGTAGGCTGCCCTGAGTGACAGCAACTTCCCCTGGGACCACAAGAGGATATGGCGTGCCAGATTGGATAATGGGCGCGAGCGCAAACCCCCTTGGTGGTTGATATAGGCGACTACCGATGTGTTGTCCGTATGCACTAACACATGGTGTCCCCTGAGACCTGTGATAAAGCTCCTCAGAGCCTGGAAGACAGCTAACATCTCTAGGCGATAGATATGCCAGGAACGATGATGGTCTTCCCACAGACCTTGAGATGAGCGACCCTCTAGGATCGCTCCCCAACCCGTGAGGGAAGCATCCGTCGTTAGCAGTTTGCGACGACAAGGAGCTCCCAGCACTGGGCCCAAGGTTTCTTCCACATAACCAAGGCACGTAGGCATCGCCGCGTGACCTTGATTGTGCGAAATGGGTTGCCCCTCGGGGAAACCCCCTGGTCCTGAGCCACCACTGCAGGGGCCTCATGTGCAGCAGTCCAAAAGGTATCACGTTGGAAGCTGCTGCCATGAGACCCAACAGTCTCTGGAACTGTTTGACAGTGAGTAGCTGGCCTAGCTTTACACTTTTCACAGCTGCCAGGATGGAATCTAAGCGTGGCGGTGACAGGCGCGCCTGCATCGACACTGAATCCCAAACCACGCCTAAAAAAGTGGTCTTCTAAAATGGAGAAAGCACACTCTTCTTGGCGTTCAGCCGTAACCCCAACTCTTTCATATGGGCGAGAACAACATCTCGATGTTGAACCGCCATCTGATGCGACTGAGCTAAAATCAACCAATCGTCGATGTAGTTCGTGATGCAAATACCCTGGAGGCGCAGAGGCGCCAGAGCTGCATCCACGCATTTGGTGAAAGTGCGGGGTGATAAAGCCAGGCCGACTGGAAGAACTTGATATTGGTATGATTTGCCCCCGAAAGCAAACCTCAGGAACTTCCAATGACACGGACGGATGGAAATATGCGTCCTTGAGGTCTATCGTGACAAACCAGTCCTCGGACCTGATCTGTGGCACGATTGTCTCAATGTTAACACTTTCTCTAACAGAGTGTTTACTTCCTGTTCCATAACCAGAACCTGCTCGGGGCCCACCACTGTGGGCAGGACCCCCATAAACCGAGGTGGGTGTTTCTAGAATTGTATCTGATACCCTTTTTCCACGGTCTGCAGGACCCAACGAGAAACATTTGACAGTAGCTTCCACGCTGTCAAAGATTCTACTAGAGGTACCAGCCTCTCGAGACTGGTTTCTGGATTTTGTTGCTGTTGAGTAGTCGGTTCGTCGCCCTGTAACGGCGCACCAGCAGGGAACGACTGAACAGACTGCTCTAACACCCTCCTCAGAGGGGGCGGGCATCCCGAGGCCACTACGTTTCCGGGTGGTCCTTGAGATATGTGCTCGCCGGAGACCGCTGCGCCCTGAAACACCGGAGGCGGCAGGGTTGGCAGACCGGTCCCCTGAGGGCACCGAAGAGAGACGGGCACCATATTTTTCTCCTGCTGTTGAGTAGTCGGTTCGTCGCCCTGTAACGGCGCACCGGCAGGGAACGACTGAACAGACTGCTCTAACACCCTCCTCAGAGGGGGCGGGCATCCCGAGGCCACTACGTTTCCGGGTGGTCCTTGAGATATGTGCTCGCCGAGACCGCTGCGCCCTGAAACACCGGAGGCGGCAGGGTTGGCAGACCGGTCCCCTGAGGGCACCGAAGAGAGACGGGCACCGTAAAAAGAGGTGTTGGCCGCTCTGCTTCGGGGGGGACTACCCTCATTTGTCCTGAGCCCTCAGACATCAGGACTTTTTCCCAGCAGCCTTCTTGGCGGTAATAACGGTCCGCAGATCCGTTTTACCCCTCGAAGACTGCTGGGTTTGAGAGCGCCCTCCGTGTCCCCGAGATTTTTGTGGGGGAGCACGGGAGGAAACGCTCTCGGTGCTCAGCGCTCTTTTTAGAGGAGTGAGGCTGCTCCCGCTCAGCAGCCTCATAGAAAGAACGGCGGGGGAGAAGTTTCTGAAGTGCAGCTGCCTGTTTTGAAGCTTCTTGTGACTTCGCTACAGCACTATTAACTGCGTCTCCAAATAAACCTTCAGTGGAAACCGGTGCATCCAATAGAACATGTTTTTCTTTGTCCTTTATAACACTTAGATTGAGCCACAGATGCCTCTCAGTGGCCACCAGGGCTGCCATAGAGCGGCCGATGGATTTAGCCGTCTCCTTGGTGGCCCTGAGAGATAAATCTGTGGCTCTACGCAGTTCGGACACAGTATCGGGACCAATACCCCCGCCCTCCTCACAATCACCCAATAATTCTGCCTGGTATGCTTGCATTAATGACATAGTGTGCAAACATGCTGCAGCTTGGCCGGCAGTGGCATAAGCTTTATGAACCAGGGAAGAAGTGAATTTTACTGGTTTGGATGGTAATGCAGGAGCCTTCAGAGAAGATGCCGTCGCTGGAGAGAGATAGCTCGCAAGCGTCTCTTCCACCTTCGGCATCTCCCCATAACCATGCTCTTTATAATTGTGTATAGAAGAGTAGTGGGATGTTTGTGCAGTATATACTCTGTATGACACTGGTTTCCCCCACGATCTCGACACCTCGGTGTGGAGATCGGGGAAAAACGGAAGGCTTCTGCACTGAGGCTGTGCACGAGATGGCAGGAAACATTCGTCGAGCTTGCTTTTCGAACGAACGCCCTGCCTATCTTCTGGCCACTCAACAGATAATCGCTCGACAGCTCTTGTAACAACATCAAGCAATTCCTCAAACGCATGAGACTGAGGTGGCGAATCCTCAGACTCAGCGTCAATACTAACAACGTCCAACTCCTCAGAGCTGGACAATTGCAGTATTGGTGCCTCTATCGGGGGGGAAGAAACCGCAGCGCGTGCTTCCACACCCTGATGAGAGGCACTGGATCTATCAGAAAGAGGCTGAGATAAGGCAGAGCCCGTCTCAACATCCACTGATAGATCAATTTGCGAATCCCAGGTCTGAGATCGACGCCGTGCCTCGGCAGCGGCGGGACCCGAGCCCTGGGGAACGCGATCCTGGTAAAATAAAGCCAGGCGGGATCTGAGCGTACGCATAGGATGCACGTCGCAATGCTCACAGCCAGCACCCTCGAGTGCTGACTGGGCATGCTCTTCACCCAAACAGACAACACAAAGAGTGTGAGTGTCCCCACCCGTTAAATAACGCGGGCAGGGGTGAACACACACTCTAAACTGCTGCTGCTTACTCGCCATAGTTCTGAATATATATATATATAATACAATATAGACAGACAACACCAAATAACAAGGACAGATTTCACACAGAGCGCAACTGAAGACTCAGAAAGCTTTCGTTTTCTGTTTCGGGCTGGCTTTTATAGCTTCCTGGTACGTGACGTCACCCGCCTCTGACGTTCCGCCACACCATTGGACTGATTTTACATGTGCTTCAAGACGTCATCACGCAAAGCGTTCCCCATAGCGTCAATTTCGACGCAACGCGAGTTCCCTTGAAAGGGAACCATTTTTGAACTAAGTTAAAGTCCATTTGTAGAGAGTGTTGGATTTGTGAAATGTCATAACTGGAAGAGTATATTACAGTGCCATCTGTGTTGTGGAGTGAAGGTGTTGCACAATGTATTTTATATAGATGTATATGCATGATCACACTTAATTGCTGTGTTTTCTTTTGTGTGAGTTGCTGTGTTTTCTTTGTGTTGATTTGCTGTGTTTTTTTGTAGGCAGTATTCCCATAGCCACACCTCTATTTTTGATAATTCAATTAACTAAGTCAGGGGTTTTCAACTGGTTCTGTGCCAGGGACCACCATTCTGACTAACAAGTAATTGGCGGCCCACTATTGTGTGTGTCTGTGTGTGGATTCCTTTGTCAGATAGCACAGTCAGACGTCGAATTGAGGAAATGGCATAAAAAAATTTTTTAAAAGAGTTTGTCATGTCATTTTGCTGTGTACTGAACCTATTCACGGCTCCATCAACATTTCATACCAAATCACTATATTTCCTTGTTTAAAATGTATTGCAAGATGCAGTTTCTTTCCAAATCGCGATAAGCGCCAAACCTATTTTTAGCCTAAACGCGATACATCCTCTCGACTAATCAGAATTCTCTCTCTCTCTCTCGTTCTCTCACCCTCAAATCACTCGCGCGTATCGCACCAGACGCTCAATTTTCCTCATTCGCGCGACCGCGCCGCGCTAAACGCCTCATTCGCCCTGCAGGACCTCCAGATGCGCGTAAACGCGTCTTTACATTGACTTGACATGAAAATCACTTGCGCCAGACGCTATATTCGCGTTAGGTGTGAACGCTACTCACTCACACAAGGTCATGTTGTGATTTGTTTTATGTAAAGTGGACAATGGTTCTACTTTGTATGGGTTCGACACTTTACTGAATGCCAATGTATTTATTACTGACTGACTTGCCTTTTTTTTAAGACAAACTTTTTTTTTTATGGAAAAAAAGTTATTTTAATAGTGAAATTACGTAGGCTGGAATGCATACGGACCACATGCAATGCCGCCGCGGACCACCAGGGGGCCGCGGACCACCGGTTGAAAACCCCTGAACTAAGTGATGGATTTTGGGGTGGAGCAGTGAATATGTTCCCCTATAAAAACGTAACAACGGTGACTGAGACGGGTGGTGGCAGTACCGTGCATCCGTTACTGAAGTCAACACAGCGAGAGCGAGAGAAACCACGTTGTGCCTGCATCAGAGAGTGAGTGTTTCACTTGCGTTGAGACGGCTTATGGCTATGCGAGATTGCAGCACATTGTAGACGAGTAACCAGAAAGTCGGCAATTCGCGGAGCACTGTCGGAGCAGCAGCGTGTGAGACGGGTTGATGACCGGCCGCGAGAGACTACCGCGAGTGCTGAGGAGACGAGTGAATGACTGACGTGGTTCTTCTGCCGTGAACGCATTGGAATGGATAGCAGGGTTGCTGTCCAGTCATGCTGTGAGTACTTTCTGACTTCTACTTTGCGGTGTGCCTATCAAATCCAGATTATTGCCTCGTAACGGACGAGAACGAGCCTGCTTTACATAATTTTACTTGAGTGACTTTTGAATCGGCCAATATTTTAAGGAAGTTCTAGTTTTACTTAATAAACTCATAAATTGTGTAGATGTGAAGTGATGTGAGTTGGACGTCGTATGCTGGCAATTCTTTTCTCTTCTGTGTTCCAGCATCGGGCTGATACTGGCCTCTATGAGGGACTGAGCGTAAATGGACGTCAGCCGTAATACAGATGCCTAGCAAAGACTGAGTTGAACTTTGACGGTCCCCTGAGCTGGGGACCTGGACTTGGACTTTCCTCTCTTTTTATTAATTTGATTCATCTTTCTTGCCAACAATTTTATTGTAATAAAATAGTTTTTCTACTGCTAATTCTGGGTGTTGTTTTCCACTGTTCCCTTCTCCGGCAAAGAACCTGATTTTAATATTGAGTTCCTGGGGTCTCAGTTTCAACTCTAGGTGGCGTAGTCGGCTACAAAAGTTTAAATGTATATCTTATTAGAGTAATTTGGCCACTGACATCTGCATATAAGTGAATTAAACAGCCAGGACAGATTTGCGGTAAATCATTGATAAAAATGGAAAATAAAAGTGGACCTAACGATGAACCTTGTGGAAATCCTTTATCAATAATTTTGAAGCCTGACTGGCTGCCTTGAAAAGTAACGCACTGACTTCTGTGATGAAGAAAATTCCAAAAGTCAGAAGAAAGACCAATAGCATACAATTTATCCAAGAGAAGATAACGATCAACCATATCAAATGATTTGGTAAGATTAATAAATATAGCACCTGTCGGCATGTTACTGTCAGATGTCATTTGCGAATTTTAGTATAGCAGTGGTGGTCTAGAAATTTGATCTAACCAGATTGGTGTGGAGATAAGTTTTGGTCATTACGATATTTAGAAAGTTGGTTAAAGATTATTTTTTTCAAATATTTTTGATAATTGAAATTGGTCTGTAATTATTAATATCTGTGATATCACCTCCTTTATGAAGAGGAGTTACTCCGGTGCAATTCCATGATCAGGGTGTTTCGCAAGTTGCCAAATAATAAATTAAATATATCAGCCAATGGGAATGATAGAACATGAGAGGTGAGTTTAAAGAACTTGATCTCCAGACCATCTGGACCAGCACTGCATCCGGAGTTTATGCCATCAATAACCAGCTTATCATCAGCTGGAGTGATAGTATTGAAGCAGAAGGATCTATTGCACCTGTTCTGGGTCAAGGAAAAGTGAGGAGGAAAGGAAAAAGAACTGCCAACTGTGGAGAAGTGCTGACTGAAAGGCCTCTGCAATTAGTGAAGGTTCGCTGATAGTTTCATTGTTTACTCTAATACGGGAAATAAGGCTTTTTATGGGTTTGTTGGTTATAGAATTGATTATCTTCCAGAATTGGTTTGGATTCTTAAAATCAGTTGATAAACAGTCATTATAATAATTTGCTTTAACATTTCTAGAATTGGTTTTACATTTATTCCTTAATAATTTGTAAGCATCCCAGTCAGCAGAACCATTTGGTATATGATATTTTGGTAACACTTTATTTTGATGGTCCCTTTTGAACGTGCAGTTGACTATAAGTAACTTTGCAACTATATGTCAACTAACTTTCATTGGAGTATAAGTAGACTATCTGCTTAATATCTGCAAATACTTTATTGTGATGGTCCTCCAACCGACACTCTACTTACTATAAGTAATTTTGCAACTACATATCAACTTAATCTAACACTAACCCTACCAGTCTATTAATCTATCTAATGAGTGTTAGTAGACATGTAGGTGCAACGTTACTTATAGTCAACAGAATGTGTTAAAGGGACCATCAAAATAAAGTGAAACCGATATTTTTTCCATGCCTTATCTCTTTGTTTTAATAAGTGTATGAGATCTCCTTTGATCTATGGTAAGTGTCGACCCTTGACTTTGATTGATGTCCAAGGAGCATGTTTATCTAGTAACTCAACAAATTCAGTATAAAAGTAATTCCATGCATCTTCAACAGATGGAATTAACTGAAATCTCTCCCAATTTATGTTTAGTATATCTTGGATAAAGTATTCAGGATTAATGTTATTCGATTCGATTACTCTGATTAATTTAGGAGGAAGATGAGGCATTTTGATTTTCCAGATACAGAAAACAATACAGTGTTCACTGAGAGAATCAGGTAATACCCCAGATTTTAGAATTCTGCCAGGATGAGAAACTAGAATCCAGTCGAGCAAGGAAGAGGAGCTAGGACCAATTCTGGTGGGTTCAGTTATGAGTTGAGTTAAGTTTATGCTGTTAAAGAGATTGCGGTCTTTATAAGAGGAGTGAACTAGCCAATTAAAATTAAAATCACCTAATAGGATTTTTTTTCACTAGCACTGTTTAAAGAACTAATGGTAGACAGGATACATTCAGTGGTTTCAGCAGGAGCATATGGAGGTTTATAGATATTTCCTATGATTGGTCGTTTGTTTTCATGAAAAATAATTTTAACAAAGAGGCCTTCAACATGCAGGGGATCCTCACTTGGCAGTACAAGTTCTGCAGTCAAATTTGAAGATACATATGTTAAGAGGCCCCCACCTCTTGATAGTTAGGCAAAGTTCTTTTTTTTTTTGCCAATCTGCAAAAAAATTCTTACCAATAGCTTTTTTGACCATATCTTCCTATAGGTGTCTAGTAACACCTCCCAGTATATCCATGGCCAAATCCGTGGGGAAACGCCTGGAGAGGCAATCAAAGTTGGGGTGCCCAGAGGGCCTGGGTAAAAATTATGTTTAACCAATATTACCTTTTGAGATGTCTAACTAGGGGGTTTTTAGGGGTGCTGAATCTATCCCAGCCATTAGTTTTGAGTAAAAATTACTCCAAGTCCACACAGAAATCCATAAAAAGTGATTTTATTGAACAATTACAAAACAAAACTTCCTAAATCAGTTTAAAATTTAACAAACCTCATCCAACTCCCCTGCACCTCCCTCACTCCTGTTATCATCTGGCTGGTTGATGTTCTGGCAAGAGTTACTATGACAGTTCCCACAAACAGAAATACACTTGAAGCCTTGCTTTTTACAGCAGCTGCTGATGAGAGTGTCACGGTCCCCTGCACAGTTGCAGCTGACAAACTTCAGAAGGTAGTCCAGTGAAATGGGATCTGTTGTAGGGACTGGTGCATAACCTTGTTCTCCTTGTTTCCATCCATACTCAAGGACATCCAGTGATGGACATTGTAGCAGTAGCCAATCTCTTGTCTGGAGATATGCCCGCAGAGAGTGCTGTGCTGCAGCTCCTGTAGTCGGAGGCAGCTTCTCAGGCTTGATGCTCCCGGCTGCGGCCCACTTGCTGAAGATATCAAATCTTAAGTCTTCCAAATCTTCAGGTGGATTTCCTCAGAATATGAGCATGAACAGTTTGCAGCCAGCTTTGATAATGTCACTTTTCTTGGCTCTGGTGTCATTGAACACATCCATGGCCCCCTCTGCTTTGTCAGTCTTTACATTTACATTTATTCATTTAGCTGACGCTTTTATCCAAAGCGACTTACAATTGCTATATATGTCAGAGGTGCACGCCTCTGGAGCAACTAGGGGTTAAGTGTCTTGCTCAGGGACACATTGGTGTCTCACAGTGGATTCGAACCCGGGTCTCTCACACCAAAGGCATGTGTCTTATCCATTGCGCCACCACCACCAGTCTTGCAGAGCTTGGTGAGCAAAGTTGGTTTGCTAAACCCAGAAATTGCTGATAAGGTATTGCAGCCAGAGAAACTGTGTAGGAAGATCAGGTATTTACGGTATATCTCCGGGAGGGCCTCCCAGATCTTTCCGACATCATAAGATGTGTCTTTAGCTGTTGTGAGGAACACAACAGCCTCAGATCTGCTCCTAAAATCAATGGAGAGAAGCTAATCACTGACTCACTCAAGCTCTTCAACCGCCTCATCATCATCATTAGTGAGCGCGAAGTCAAGACCAAAGAAGCTCTGCACTTTGAGTTGACGCCAACAACAATGTCTCTATTTAACAAAAATCAGAAGTTGCGAAAGCCAGATAAGGCTGCCCTAGCGAGGTTCCTGAAGGCATTTGTGGAGCCTGTCGAAAAAAACACCTGCACAAGCCTGGTGGTTGATGGTGGTTGGCTCCTGCACAGCGTCAAATGGGAGGCTAACCTCACGTGGAAGGACATTGCCGAGAGCTACCTCCGTTTTGTATGTCCATGGGTAGCCAGCACCTCCTGATCACTGTGGTCTTTGATGGATACGGTAGCTCCACCAAAGACCATGACCACCTGAGACGTACAAAGAATGCATACTGTGATATTCAGATTCGTTCAGACTTAAAAAACATTGTTCTACAGGAAAAGTTCCTTGACAACAAGCACAACAAGGCCCAGCTCATTCTGCTCCTTGCTGAGACCTTCCAAAGAAGTAGGATCAGTGTACAACAATGCTCTGATGATGCTGACACTTCTATCATGTGTGCAGCACTAAATCAGGCAATAGAGTCCTCTGTTGAGGTGAGGGCCAAGAACACAGACGTTGTGGTTATGCTGGTCCATTATAGGGCAAACCACCCGTTCTTCCTCACAATAGCTAAAGACACATCTTATGATGTCGGAAAGATCCGGGAGGCCCTCCCGGAGAGATAGCGTAAATACCTGATCTTCCTACACAGCTTCTCTGGCTGCGATACCGTATCAATTTATGGGTTTAGCAAACCAACTTTGCTCACCAAGCTCTGCAAGACTGACAAAGCAGAGGGGGCCATGGATGTGTTCAATGACATCAGAGCCAAGAAAAGTGACATTATCAAAGCTGGCTGCGAACTGTTCAAGCTCATATTCTGCGGAAATCCACCTGAAGATTTGGAAGACTTAAGATTTGATATCTTCAGCAAGTCTGCCGCAGCCGGGAGCATCAAGCCTGAGAAACTGCCTCCGACTACAGGAGCTGCAGCACAGCACTCGCTGCGGGCATATTTCCAGACCAGACCATAGATTGGCTACTGCTACAATGTCCATCACTGGATGTCCTTGAGTATGGATGGAAACAAGGAGAACAAGGTTATGCACCAGTCCCTACAACAGATCCCATTTCACTGGACTACCTTCTGACACTCTCAGCAGCAGCTGCTGTAAAAAGCAAGGCTTCAAGTGTATTTCTGTTTGCGGGAACTGTCATAGTAACTCTTGCCAGAACATCAACCAGCCAGATGATAACAGGAGTGAGGGAGATGCAGGGGAGTTGGATGAGGTTTGTTAAATTTTAAACTGATTTAGGAAGTTTTGTTTTGTAATTGTTCAATAAAACCACTTGGAGTAATTTTTACTCAAAACTAATGGCTGATATAGATTTAGCACCCCTAAAAACCCCTAGTTAGACATCTCAAAAGGTAATATTGGTTAAAAAAAAAAAACATAATTTTTACCCAGGCCCTCTGGGCACCCCAACTTTGATTGCCTCTCCAGGCGTTTCCCAGAGGATTTGGCCATGGATATACTGGGAGGTGTTACTAGACACCTATAGGAACACATGGTCAAAAAAAGCTATTGGTAAGAAATGTTTTTTGCAGAGTAAAAAAAAAAAAAAAAAGCCTAACTTTCCCTAACTATGAGCCCCTGTCTTTCCTGAATAAAACACAATTGTCAAGTTTGACTTCATCATCAGAAATATCACTGTTTAACCAAGTTTCAGAAAGAGTAATTATATATGGTTTATTATAAGTGAGCCAGCCTCTCAATAAATACATTTTAAAACTCCTAATGTTCAAGTGAATAACAAGTAAACATTTAGTAGAGTTCATTACTCCTAAATAATAGAATAAATATACACATGATGTGAAAGCAAAAATGCACACAAAGCATCGACGCAGCTTACAGTATATGGTAGTAGGGGGCAGGTGATGAGAAAGGCAGTAGGAGAGCAAAATAAACACAAACACACACACACACACACACACACACACACACACACACACACACACACACACACACACACACACACACACACACACACACACACACACACACACACACACACAAAGGCTAAGTATGTACATATGTATAAGTGCACAGCTCAGTCTGCATGACCCATTAGTGAACATAATAAAATAAAAGGTCAAGGTCTATTACTGCTGGAATAGTTATGTAGTATAATTAAGACAGCATGAAATCATCAGATGACATAACTACAAGTAATAATGGTAATGATAAAAATAAAATAAGAGACTGTAAATGCTACATCATTTAATTTGTTTGATCATTCAAAGTATTAATTGCCTATATCAAACTTATAGGTATCTATCCTTTCCCATTTAGGTGACCTAAACTAACCCATCTTTTAGCATTACGCCATTTTACGGCATTTGTGTCATATTATACGGCAAACAGTAGTAAAGCAGCACCAACCCTTACTGCTCCCAGCATTGATTTGTAAATAAGAAACAAAAAGTAAGGCAGCAGCCGCTCAAGCAGCACTTATGCCAGTGACAACAATACAAATAAAAAATAATTAGTTCAATGCCGGTCCGGCAAGGAAATTATTACAAAAAGGGAGAAGAACTAAAGAGTTGAAAGAGTTCATCAGCTAGCCTTCGATCACTAACTTTAAGGCTGTCATGTCATGAATTGTGTCTTACCAGCATAGTCAACTCTCAATGTGCAAGGATAGATCAATGCGTATTTAATGTCCCGATCACGGAGCTTTTTCTTAACCAGCGTCTATGGACCAGACCAGCGGAGAAGTCCGGGAAAATGAAGACACGAGCTCCTTTGTACTGTAGGGACTCCTTATTCTCCCTGGATAGTTTCATTACTTTTAGCTTATCCTGGAAATAGTGGAAGTTTACCAGGATCGGCCTGGGACCCTTGGCTCTGGAGTTGTCCTGGATACGATGACAGCGCTCGATCACCGGAGGAGAGGAGAAATTCACTTCACCTAGGAGCTGTGGAATCAAATGTCTCATGAAGCCAAGGATATCTCTAGCCTCGGCCCTCTCTGGGATGCCAATGAATCGTAGATTGGAGCGTCTGCTTCGGTTCTCAGCGTCCTCCGCCCATGATTTCAGGTCAGTGTTTTCCTTTTCAAGCACTTTTACACGTTTGACCAGGTCTGTTATATCATCCTTGTTTGAGCTGACTCTCTGCTCAAGCTCGATAACCTACTCTCCAAACATTTGAAGCGATCCATCTATTTTGGTCAGATTGGCTCCAAGTGAGTCAATTTTAGCTTCCATGTTTGAAATCATATCACGCTTCATTTGCAGCATCATGTCCAAAATACTTTGGAGAGTAATTGTCTTGTCACCCATTGAGAGGCCAGCCTCTTTCCACTCACACAAAGAGAAGGATGTGGTCCAATAACTAGTTGGTTTAGAGCTGAAGATTGGTTTAGTTTGCCTTTCTTGATAAACCACTAGTAGACCATTTGCACAAAAAAAAAAGTTTTAGAGTGGAAAAATATGTCACAATGACCTCAGTAAGCAAAACGTTTGGCCAGCAGACTGCAGCTTGCAGCACACACTCACACCATGGCAGCCATCTTGTAAGTTACTGACACTCACTTAATTTTCAACAATATTACTGTTCTGCCTGCATTGACACTATTATATGAGAACTGAACTGACATCAATGTTTTCTCCAGAGTGGCTGTATAGATAAATTAACTAAATTAATCACTTTTTTACAGCAAAAATGAACCATCACTGAACTTACTTAAGCTGGACTATGACACGATTTTCTTCTAGATCTGCTGTATGACCAAGGCTTTTGGTCATACCTAGGATATTCAGAACCACCAAAGGAGGGAGAGCATTTTCACATTTGGCTCCAAAACTCTGGAATAGTCTTCCTGATACTGTTCGTTGCTCAGACTCGCTCTCCCAGTTTAAAACTAGATTAAAGTCGCATCTCTTCAGCCAGGCATTCATATAATCCCACAGTTCAAACTACAATCCGGCCTCTAGCTCATAAATGCCAGAGGAGAACTGGCCCCCGACTGAGCCTGGGTTCTCCCAAGGTTTTTTTTCTCCATTAGGTCACCTGATGGAGTTTTAGGACACCATTAGGTCACTTGATGGAGTTTTTCGGTTCCTTGCCACTGTTGCCTTTGGCTTGCTCAGTTGGGGATATTTTGGGGATATTTAATTTAATTTTATCAATCAATAAATTCCTCTTGAAACAAACTTTGTTGTATTATTTAAATGTAATACTGTGAAGCTGCTTTGATACAATCTGTATTGTGAAAAGCGCTATACAAATAAACTTGACTTGACTTGACTTGACTGTACAGTCGAAACAAACTTTGTTGCATTATTTTCCTGTTATCGCTGTAAAGCTACTTTGAAACAATCTGTGTTGTAAAAAGCACTATATAAATAAAGATGACTTGACTTGACTATTGATATTGCGATATATCGTTACCGTGAAATATTTTGTCCACTATAACCATGGTGTGAAAAATCTTATATTGTGACAGCCCTAGTGTTTATTTATGTATTGTTTGGTATTGACATGCCTGAGTGTTCTCCTGTGTTATTCTCCATGTTCATTAAAGTCTTTTATATTTCTGCGTCACATATTTAGGAATTACAACTACATTCTATTACAATTTATTTCTTGTTCATGGGCTAGTAAATAAGAAACTGCATCAGCACAATAGTAATTTGTTATATTTCATAAATTAGCCACAACCCTTTAGCAAGCGAACTAGACCCCTAAGATTGAGCCAGGCTCCAGTGTTGTCTTTTCATTCATCAAAGATCTCTCTTTTTCATGAATACAACTTCCAGCAAGGACTAACTGGAGCCTCAAAAAATGTAGAACGATTTCAAATTAAATGTATCAAACTCAAAGTTATAATTATCACCTGCCCAGCCTACACTGGACAGACCTCCTTTAAAGAAACCCGAACAGCAGAGACAAAAAATAAATAAATAACTTTTTGTCAAAAATCTACAATGCTTTTGTTTGGAGAAAAAGGGGCATTACACACCAACACCAAAACCTCTTCCCAACTGTGAAGCATTGTGGAAGCAATGCTACCTCAGGGCCAGGACCTTTTGCATTGAATTTCATTGAAGGAAATTAATTTTAAAGGAGAATTCCAGAACAGCATTTTATGACTTTAAGCTTTAGAGAGGTAGGGTGATGCAACAAAATAATGGCCCAAAGCAAACAAGTAAAGAACACAAGTAAATCTGTGATAGATAACTATTCATAAAAAAATATTCATAAACTGAAACCGATTTGTGGAGAGGAATGGTACTAATTAGTACATAATTGGTCAGAAGTCCTATAGGCAGCTAGAGGAAAGAGGCTCTGTTGTTAAAGGAGGTTATTAGAAGGATCAATTGCTTCCTCGACCCTGCACTGTGACTGATTGCTCAGTGTATTCAATAAAAATGTGAAAAAGTAAGGGCAGGACCAGAGACACAAGAAACTGACAGAGAAGCAGAAGGGAAAAAACAAACCACATAAACAATTGTGCAATGACCCTGCCACAAAAGATAAAAAGCCAAACGACCAGCCCAAATTGTCAGGACTTTGAAACGGGTATCCTAGCAGAGTAACCACAGGTATAGTTTATAAATTGGAGATGTTTCACAATACTTCAACATGGCTGTTTAAAGCACAAAGGTTATTGCTGAGCAAGATCTGCACCTGTTTTGGGTTCCACTGAGAAGTAGGGCTCCCCCTGCAGGATTGAATAGATGAGTTTAGCATTGTTCCCAAACAAAGGGTCATCATCATCTGTGGCTGTCACCTGGATAACTGTGGTCCCTGTAGAAGAGAGAAGGGTGAATGAGTGAATAGTGGTTCATTCACACATATTCATTGTGCTACTCCCATTGAATCTGCCATTGCGTGTCTGTCTCTCATTTACAAAAAGTCCTTTAATGAGTCTGTTCTTTATTCATTCCATTGAGTTGAAGTGTCTATATGATGTAATTGTAAATATAAAATTAGGCTAGTATGAGTGTTTACACTACCATGATGAATATTACAGTGTTTAGACCAGTATTTATTGTTAAATACTGTGTTCATGGATATCTGCTCAAACGCAGATGTTTATAATGTGCTAACAATAATGTTTCATAGTGAGGAGCGGCTCGATTGGTTCAGTAAATGGTCTCTGCAAGCGTTGTGAGTTTGGGTCACTTGCGGTCACAAAACAGCAAGATAGTTTGGGTCACAAAAGCAAATTATGCTACATGTTTTTACTCCAATCTCATTTCATAACGTATGAAAACATTTGAAGCAACATATGATAATCTGTTCAAGTCTCTCTGTTGAAATCAGTGTGCTGAACATTGTGACTTTTTGTCCTTCATTACTTATCTTTGGATTATGTTGTGTTGTAAATAAATCCAAACAATTAAAAAGCCATTATTTTAATATCTCGACATTCTTTGCTCACATATTATTGTAGCAGAGTTTGTGCAATCAGACTTTAGCCATGAAAATGTTTCAAGTAACAGAAATAAGCACAAATGTCAGGGCATGTCAGAACATCTCCAGGGCCAAGAGGGTTAAAAGCGTATTTTAGATTGAAACAGGCTAAGGGTGCCATTTGCCCCTGAAAAAGACGTGTGATAGCATTGTCTATCGACAGACTGTTATGGTTATGCTCTGTTATGCTCTGTTTTAAATTTGTTTTACTCAGTTTGCTTCATTCCTGTTTTCCTTAGTTCTCTAGTTAGTTTCCCTGGCTGTTAATTAGTTTCCACACACCTGTTTCTGTTCTACTTATTATCTCCCTGCTGGAATATGTCACTGGAATCCTACATGGATGGTATGGTATCCTACACAATTCTAAATTGATTCTGATACTCCTGCTTATTATCCCTTTGCTAATTAAAATACTCTTTATTTATCTTTGATTTGTGCGTGTTCATCTACACATGACACAGACATTTAAAACTATCATAGCAGTAGTGTATAGCTGTCGTCATTGACATTTGAGTTTTGACATCTCAGAAATGAGCTCCAATACAGACGCTTCAGCTATCTGCATTAATAATTAATTAAAATAAAAGTACTGAATAATAGTGAAAGTACTGACATACATTTTTCCTCCTACCTTATATTATTTTACAAAAGTTTTGCGGGCAAATGCAAAAGCATTGATATACAATGTTTCATTGATATACTATATTTAAATTTTTCATATAATTCTCTCTTTTTTACCATCACTATGTCCTTTTAGGGTGTCTGTACATTTCATATTTTAATTCCTCTAAAAAATGACTGCATTTAGTTCCATTTAAGGGGTTCATGAACTGCATTTTTTTATTATTATTATTACTTTTTAATATTGCCTGAGGTGCACTTATTATGTAGTAGGATTTTTTACATCAATAATAATCATAAAATAGTAGAAATAAAAATCCTTACCCTGATTTCAATCTTCTAATTTGAACACTCAGTTTAAATTGGCAGGTCTCATTTAAATGGAAACACCCACTGTTATGATTGGGTAACATCTTTAGCATATGAAATAAGTATAAGATGTGGATCTTTGAAAACCCTTACTACATCTGTACTATTAAAGCTGCTGAGTTTAACTAATTATGAAAAGTGTTGGTTGTAACATTATATTTAGAACTGCTGGAAGGTGGCATTTTTAGTCTGGTGATCTTGTTCTCCTGCCTTTCACTTTACTGAATCCTAATGACACTGTGTTCGCTCGTTGGCCAGAGGAGAACTGGCCCCGACTGAGCCTGGTTTCTCTCAATGTTTTTGTCTCCATTCTTTTACGGATGGAGTTAGGGTTGTTGCCACTGTTGTCTTAGGCTTGCTTAAGGCGGGAATACACTGTGCGATTTCAGCATGGTTACGTACTGACACTGTACAAGTAGATTGCATGCGAAGTAAAGCCAAAGCTCAGGATTTACAGAGGAGAAAATAATTAATGGATCCCCTGATGATTTTGTAAGTTTGCCCACTTACAAAGAATGAAGGGTCTATAATTTTATGGTAGGTTTATTTTAACAGATAGAGACAGAATATCAACCAAAAAATCCAGAAAAAAAACACATTATATAAAGGTTATAACTATACATTATTAAAAAAGAACACTTCAGTACACTACACTAGAGAAAAATATATGGATTATCATAATGTTGCTTCAAATGTTTTCATACGTTATGAAATGAGATTGGAGTAAAAACATGTAGCATAATTTGCTTTTGTGACCCAAACTATCTTGCTGTTTTGTGACCGCAAGTGACCCAAACTCACTCTCTTTTTTACAGCAAGTTTTTGCCATGATTTTGACAAGAGCAGTATTGATGTTGGGTGTTTTGGCCCAGATCACTGTTACAATTCATCTATAAAAATACTGAATAATGGTTCAAGTCTGGGCTTTGTAAGGGTCGGTCAATTTCTTCAAGTCAACAGAACTCAAGCCTTTATTTCTATAGCGCTTTATACAATACAGATTGTTTACAGCTTTACAGTGATAAACAGGAAAATAATGATAAATTATGCAAATCTAATTCAACAATGCTGTAAAGCAGCTCTAAAAGACAACAGTGTTGTTGTTCAGCGGAAATCAGTTTAGTGTTGATTCAGTTCAGTTCAATAACTGTGTAAAGTTAATCAAATATGAAATTGTGGTGAGCAGGACGAGGCCGAGGGCCATGAGAGAGCGGCACGAGGCCGGTGGCGTGATTACTGATGAGCAACACCAGCGCGACGCACCGGTCTCGTGCCGCTCTCTCACAGCTTAATTGATATTAAACACCAGACTCAGTAAACCATTTATGGAGCTATTCTTTCTGAATAGGAGTATTGCCATTTTGGAACAGAAAGGACTC
Organism: Leuciscus leuciscus; assembly: GCF_965113295.1. NCBI lineage: Eukaryota > Metazoa > Chordata > Actinopteri > Cypriniformes > Leuciscidae > Leuciscus > Leuciscus leuciscus. The sequence continues at coordinate 71,302 of NC_138735.1, read as the reverse complement.
TTCCCAAATTGCTGTAACAGCAAAAACAAAATTTTCCAGGATGTCATTGTGTGATCCTATTCATAGAGTAAATGTCAACCAAGCTTTCTGGGAATATTTGGTTTCTCTAAAACATTTAATGTAGTAGCTTAATAATTTTGTTGTCTCTCTTTCACTATCAAACTGTGCAACACTTTAGAAAGTGTTCATTCATTAATGAATAACTACACAGGAACAAATGAGTAATGCATTATTAACACTCTAGTAACTACTATTTCCTGTAGCTCAGTGGTAAGAGCATTGCGTTAACAACGCAAGGTTGTGGGTTCGATCCCAGGGGATTGCACATACCTAAGTATAAATGTATAGGATAATGCAATGTAAGTCGCTTTGGATAAAAGCGTCTGCCAAATGCATAAATGTAAATGTACTATTAACTAACAATAAACTCTGATTAACTGATTAGTAAGAGTGCTCAGTTCAATGAGGTAGTTCATCTGAAGGAATTACTATCCAATACCTTACAAAAAAACTCCAAAACTTACAATGCCTTCAGTCAACATTAAGGAGTTATTATGGTTTTCACTTTAGAATACTGATCCAAATAATTAGTAGTTCCTTCTGAAGGATGTGATAATACTTGAGTCGTTACTATCCAATACTTCACAAAAGGACCTCGGTTTAACGTCTCATCCGAAGGATGGGTATTGTTACTCATTTGTTCCTGTGTAGTTATTCATTAATTGTATTCTAAAGTGTCACCTCAAACTGTGTATGAACATAAACTTTTTTTTTAGCACTGATAATTTAATTTATTAACTATGACCAGTGTTCTTCAACCCTGCTCCTGAAGGACCCCCAACACTGCACGTTTTCTTTGTCTCCCTAATCAAACACACCTGATTCAACTCATCAGCTCATTAACCCATGTGATAATGAGCTGATGAATTGAATCAGGTGTGTTTGATTAGGGAGACAAAGAAAACGTGCAGTGTTGGGGTCCTTCAGGAGCAGGGTTGAAGAACACTGACTTAGACCATGCATAATCTTTTATGTTTTCTTTATTTGTCATGAACATATAAAACACAGTGGGTCAACGCACCTGTGGGACACATCTCTGGGATGCTGGATATGTAAGGCTCATTGATAAATTCTGGAGCATTGTCATTGATGTCCTGGACTTTAATGATAAACTCAGATTCAGGTTCAACAGGCTGTTTGGATCTGCGGTTGATGGCCTGGGCTTGCAGTATGTAGAAGGGCTTCAGCTCGCGATCCAGACTCTGTAATGAGTGAAGGTCACCTGTGTACTCATCAATGATGAATATCTCACCAGCTCCTTCACCTGATAGGATGTACTTGGTAGTAAAGTCGCCTGTGTCGTAATCTGATTTCAGCTGAAGGAAAATAAACAGGATGTAAAAGAGATTTTGCAAGACATATCAACTATATATCAATATCTAATTATAATTGAGAAGTGCCAGGACTGTCACTCGTGCCCCTTAAAAAAAAGACACTCTTGAGACTTCACATTGACTACACCATCTGTCACGCTTTGGTGGCTGTAGTGAAGTGCATGATGAGGAAGTAAACAAAATAGTATTTAATTGCAAATTCAAAACAAAGAAACATGCAGGAGGTCACTTGGAGACTACTTGGAGACATGGAATATAGCAACCACTACAACATACATTTTAAACAATACAGGACAAGTAACAGACTGAGGCTACTTTCACACTGGGCTTGTTTGCTGCGGTCCGAGCCTGAGCGCGATTGTTCCCGGCGCCCCCCGCAGCGTTGATCTGGATTCATACTCAACCTGATTCTATCGAACCCTGGTAGAACCCTCTATTGAACCCGCATGATAGAAAACAGAACGCGAGTCAATATATTGTGTTTTTTTTTATTAGTTTGGTGCTATTATGCACAGCTGAGTGAACAACACAGGTTTACTGTATGTGTGTGACGCATAAGGTGGTTTTCCGCTGCTTGCAAACAAAATTTCCATTAATTTGTTGTCCTGATTCCACACACTATGCGCGAATACACTGCAGGCTCACTCTCGCTCGTATCCAAGCTAAATCATCAACACTATCATCCCTTACATGCGTTTACTTTAACTAAATACATAATAGTCAGCTAAAACGCATGGCCAGGTCACTTTTCTTCCTGAACAAGTGCGCACCCGAGTCCGTGTTGCTTTCACATTCACGCGAACCGCAGCACGGTTCGAGTGCAACCAAACTCAGACCACCTCCTCCGGGTAGTCTAGGGTTCGGTACCCCAGTGCGCACCCGGGTCCCCTTGACAGCGTTCACATTAGTGATTTTTCATGCGAACCGTGCCCCGTTCCGAACTAAACTGCCAGTGTGAAAGCACCCTGAAACTGAGGGCTTAAATACACGAGAACAAATAAAGGAGCTGGTGAGTTAACACGACACACCTGAACAGAATACTCAAATCAATCAGAAACCATGGAAACCAACAGGCAGGGGATGAGGAAGACAGAACTAATTAACAGACTAACAGCAAACTCTCAAACAGAAAAGGAAAGCTGAATCAAACAATACAAAGCGTGAAAACAGACTCAACTCTGACACTAGCTGAGCTGAGTAAGTAATATATTGCTATTGGAGAATAAAATGTGAATATGCTAAAATGAGCGTTAATACGGTTTAATGTTGGTTTGGTTTACTATTCAAAAGTACATGTAATTGGGTATGTAAGAAATTGCTTACAATTTTATTGAAATAATTAACAACATTTTCTGAACTCACACTTTTACTTTAATAATAATAATATTATACTTTAATAATATTTCATCATTTTTTTTTTTCAATATTTTATTATTGTAACTTAATATCGTAATGTTAGGTTTTAGGGGTTATTATTATTATATTTGTTGGTAAATAAAATGGCTGTCACTGTAAGACTGTCACAGAATTTATTCATGAGCTCCCCATCCTTGTCTTTAAGCTATGTGACCTGTTCCCAAATTTCTTTAGTTTAGAGGTGTCAAAGCCCTTTGTGAACTCCAGTTATACCTGACCAATCTTCCTTGGTGTTGGATCTTCTTCTTCAACAAATATTTGGCTCCAAATCCAGCCACGTCTCACTCTCAGATGGGACCCACGAGAGGCTTTACTCGAACGGATCTCTTGCTGTTTTCTTGAGATAATAAGGTCACCCCCAAGCCAGCCAGGCATGATGAAGATCATGAGGAGCAAATGAAGAACAGAACAGTTGTCCATTGTTGAGAAGTTCTTTAAATCCGTGTTTCATTGAGTGTTATGGCTGGATGTCAGGGTGATAATGCCAACGGGGGAGACGGACTCAAACAGGATATGAGGCAAAACTCCATTAGAAGGAAATGATGACTTTTCTGTTATTGAGAAAGAGGAAAGAGATTCTTAGAATTATTTATAGGGTTGAGGTGAAGGTGAACAGAATTCTTCAATAGACTGAAGTGTTGGACTACTGGGTAATCATCATGGTGCGTTCACACCGGACGCGAATAGCGCGTCAAATTCGCGCCTGCCGCGTCTAGTTTGACGCTTGACCACTTTGTGTTAATTCGCGTGTCTAACGCGCGTAAAAACATAAGTTTGAAGCGAAATTTACGCGCGTCAGAGGTGAAAGTTTTGGCGGCCATCTTTTTTAGATGTTTATCGAGCATTAGCGTTAGCATTAATCGAGAGAGTCATCGCTCGTATATGCTCTGGAGAGCAGAAACAGCTGCGTAGGGGACATCGTCGCTGTACTCGGGTCCACCAGACCCTCCAGAGGGTTTCAGGAGTTTCACAATTTGCTCCAGGAGCTAGGTTTGGTGGACCTAACGGTGAGGACGCTGACGAGGACAGCGTAGGCCGTGAGGCCTCGGCCTCGAGTGGTCGCTGCCTGACGAGCCCGCGCTCTACAGCCCGGCGCGAGGTTCACCCTCGCCCGCACCCACCTAATCTGTCATTTATTTTTGTTTTGATAATAAATGGAGTCAGCCTCCAAAAGTGAAACCTGTCCTGTGATTTTTGTTTTTATACACTAAATTGTGTTTGTTGTCTTTACATTAGAATAATAATGTTTCATATAATCTAGAATAGATATGGAATAAATAGCATTCAATACAAAATGAGTATCTCTCATATGTTGAAATCGAGTTTTTATGTGAAAGATTTGCTTTGTTGTGCATTTTAGTCATATTACAAAATAATTTATTGAGGCCAAACATAAAATAACATTATAAACTGTCACTTCACCACGTGACAGCAGCAAGCAGGCTCCTGATTGGTTAACGCGGCGCGAATTGACGCAGAAGTTCAGATTTTTCAACTCGGGCGGCAGACGCGAATTCGCATCAAACCCGTGAATGCACAAATAGCACTAATAAAATCATTCGCGCGTAACGCGCTTAACGCGCCAGACGCTCAATTCGCGCTATTCGCGCGAACTTGACGCGCGAATGAGGCGTATTCGCGTCTACCGCGCCGCGCTCTACGCCTCATTCGCGCCGCAGGAATTTTTTACGCGCGTAACGCGTCTTTGCATTGACTTAACATTGAAATCACTCGCGCCTGACGCGCTATTCGCGTCCGGTGTGAACGCACCATTAGGCTAGGTGTAATCTGCAAGGGGTTTTTCATTTTCTGAAAAAAAAAAAAAAACAACAACAACAACCATCTCATATATTTAATCATGTTTTAAAATATGCAACCAAAAGTTTAATAAACAGAAATACAATAGACAGATTAATTATTTATTATTAATTATTATATATATAATAATTAATTATTACTTACATTTTATTTCAGCCATTTTACTAGCTTAAGCTAGTCTTGGTCACTGAAGTATTTGTAGATAATATTTTGATCATGGTTCTGTGACCCTAACCCGATTATAGCACTGAAACACGGAGAAAGTCAGATTTCATGATATGTCCCCTTTAAACATTACATTGCATTTGGATCCCTACTAGTGATGGGTAGTCCGATTCATTTCCATAAATGTCTAGGTTACATATGTAACCCCCGTTCCCTGAAGGAGGCGACAGAGACGTTACATCAGAACTGAAGTGATGAATTGGTACCTCGCCTGAGAGCCCAATCACCTTCGAGTGTAAACTAAATGAGCCAATCCACATTGGCATGCGAGATTTGCATCACGCGCCTCACCCCGCAAAGCAGATATGTAAGGAAGCGCATGTGCAAGGAGGAAGCAACACACCTAGTAGAGTGATCTATCACCCCATGGGAGCACGGCTCGCATTGGGTCTGATTCGCCAAGACTATGTTTTCCACTATCCAGGGTGCCAACCTCTGCTTAGAGATAGCCTTTCCCTTCTGCTTGCCTCCATAGCAGACAAAGAGCTGGTTTGTTTTAGTTATAACTAACCCTAACTTATACAATCTTCATGCACAATTAATCTCTCAACAGAAAGGTTTTTGCATGCTTGTGTGACAAAAATGACAAACATACAAGACTGTTTCCTTTCTGTGAGGGAAACAACTACAATTCAATTAAGTATTTTGGCAGCTCTCTGATTGGTGAAATTTTCTTTATTGGTTAATGTTGTTTTTCAACACAAATTCAGATGTTAAACAATATTATTTTATAAAATATGAAATAATGCGAACGGATGGCTTCAACAACATATAAGAGGTATTGTATGAAAGTGTTCACACCTTCAACGGAGGTCTATGGGAATTTGGGCCTGTTTGGAAGTAAGTAAGTAAGTAAGTAAGTAAAATTTATTTATACAGCGCCTTTCACAGACTAGGTCACAAAGCGCTTTACAATAGACAATAAAACATAATAAAAACAATACAGATACAAAAAAGATACAATTTTCAATATATAAAAGAACAGAGATTACCCAAAAGCTAACCTGAACAAATGGGTCTTCACTTGTCCCCTAAAACTGTCCACATTCTCAGCAAACCTAATACTGGTTGGCAAAGCATTCCATAGTCTGGGTGCCATAGCGGCGAAGGCTCTATCCCCACCTGTCTTTAAATGAGTGCGTGGCGTAGATAGCAGATTTTGGTTATTAGACCTAAGAGACCGGAGAGGGATATGAAGATGAATTATGTCAGCAAGATAAGCAGGGGCCTGACCATGTAAAGCCCTATAGGTTATGGTTAAAATTTTGAATTGGATCCTGTAAATTACAGGAAGCCAGTGAAGAGAACAGAGTATCGGGGTGATATGGGTATGCCTATTTGATCTAGTGAGTAACCTAGCAGCAGCATTTTGAATAGATTGCAATCGATGAAGAACAGATTTGTTAAGTGAGGAGAAAAGTGAGTTACAGTAATCATTACGAGAGGAAATGAAAGCATGAATGAGCATCTCCAGTTCTGAGTGAGAAACCACAGACCTCAATTTACTAATATTACGTAAGTGGAAAAAACAGGATTTTGTCAGTGATTTGATGTGGGTCTCGAAAGATAGAGATTTATCAAATGTCACCCCAAGGTTCCTTAAACTAGACCGAACCGCAGATGACAAAGGTCCAAGGTTCTGCATGATCAGAGGGATAGCGCTGTCTGGCGCTACAATTAAAACCTCCGTCTTATCTGGGTTCAGCTGCAAAAAACTCTCAGCCATCCAGCTGTTTATGGCATCTATACAATCTAAGAGCCTTGTAAGTTTGGATGACTCATTTTGCCGGAATGTAAAATGAAGCTGAATGTCATCTGCGTACAAGTGATAAGAAATGTTGAAGTTACGAATAATCTGACCCAAAGGCAACAAGTATAAAATAAACAATATTGGACCCAACACTGAACCCTGTGGGACACCACAAAACAGGGGTGATGATGCAGAGTGAGAATCACCAATATAGACATCAAAAGTTCTACCTGAGAGATATGAGGTAAACCAATCTAGGGCCACTCCCGATACGCCCACCCATTCATGTAATCTCCTAATCATGATATGGTGGTCCACAGTATCAAAGGCAGAACTAAGGTCTAGAAGTACCAACACTGAACATAGACCTGCGTCCAAAGCCATTTGAAGGTCATTATAGACTCTCACCAAGGCGGTCTCAGTAGAGTGTCTCTTCCTAAAACCTGATTGAAATTTGTCATATAACTCCAAATTCTCTAAAACAGCTGTAAGTTGATTAGCTACAACTTTTTCGAGGATTTTGGACAAAAATGGCAACTTTGAAATTGGCCGATAGTTCTTCAAAACTGTTGGATCCAAATTAGGCTTTTTTATTATAGGTTGAATTGTGGCATGTTTAAAATAGGATGGGACACAGCCTGTGGCCAGTGAGGAATTGATAATAGCTACTATACCAAGGCCAATGGCAGGGAGGGCTTTTGAGAATAATGAGGATGGTATTATATCCTGTGGGCAAAAGGACATATTCATTTTATTAGTCAAATTTAGCAGATCAAGAAGGCTTATTGGTTTAAAAGACTCAATGGTAATAGGCCTAAGTGGACGAATACAGTCTACAAGAAAGTGTGGTCCACGCAGAATATTTGATCTAATAGACTGCACCTTATCAACAAAAAATGACAGCAGCCTATCACAATCGTTTTGAGAACATATTGTTGTCACAGTGGCAGGAGGAGATACAATATTATGTATGGTATCAAATAAAACCTTCGGGTTTCGCTTAGACGAAGAGATTAGATTAGAAAAATAAGCAGCCCTAGATTTTGCAACTAAATTATTAAAATCCTGCATAAGTTCCTTAAGATACAGACGATGCACTTCAAGCCTGGTGGATTTCCACAGGCGTTCAGTCGTACGACACCTCCTCCTTAGACAACGCACATTGTCCGTCATCCAAGGCGAGGTGCTACAGATGGGCTTAGTTTTTATCTTTAAAGGAGCCATCTCGTCCAACACAGAAGAGCAGAAATTGTTAAAAGATTGCATTAAGAGCTCAACATCATTGCTACAACCCATAAAATTAAGATCACAGTCAAACCGAGAGATAAATTGCTCAACAGTTATTTGAGTAATGATGCGCGATTTTGTCAAACGTTTCTGACAAGGGGGGTCAGGGATGGCAGAAAGATTAAAAAAGATACACTTATGGTCACTAATCGACATATCCTCACAACATATTGCATTAACATCAAAACCTAGTGTAAAAACAAGGTCTAATGTATGACGACCAGTATGTGTGGGTTCATGAACATGCTGCTTTAGATTATGTGAATCCGTAATACTTAGAAAATCTTTTGCGGCATGATTATCAGCAACATCAGTGTGCAGGTTAAAATCCCCAACCATTAATAACTTTTCAAAATTAATAACAGATGACATAAAGTCCGTAAACTCTGTTAAAAACTGCCCAGCAGGACCAGGAGGACGATAAATGAGGATGCAGAAGAACGGCTTTATCCGACCGACTCTAGTGATTTGTACTTCAAAAGAGGAAAAAGGAAGCCCAATATTGGAATTCTGTAAGGCAGATCGATTAGACAAGATATAGCATACTTAGTGTTAATAATACACTTTGTTAATGTGATTTTATTTTCAACCAAACCTATTGCAGTGAGATGTTATTTTTATATTGCCTTTTTTATGTTTTAAATAATTATTGTGGCTAATATTTACCTGCCTGTTACCTGTGTTTTTCTGTTTTCTGGATACTCATTTAAGCTTTAAGCTTCCTGGCAAGATGGCGCCGTTGTGTGTGGGTGGCCGTCTGCTACCTGTACCTGTTCTGTTTGTGGTTTTTTTGTTTGTCTCGCTCCTGGTTGAGGATGTTACTGCTATTTTGGTTTATGATCGGCAAATGCTTATTAACATCAGAATCACTGTGGATATACTGGCGGGTAAAGAACGAGGAGGATCGTGTTCATACTTTCATCCAGATCTGTCTGCTGTGCCACTGGCGCTGTATCGGCTCTCAGTCCCCTGCGCTCTTCCGTTGAAGAAACGTAGAAGAAGACGTGGGAAACGCGGCGGGCTTTCTGTTAAACTCAAGGCAAAACTGTTGATGGAGTCTAGGTCCAATTTCGACCGTCATGGCTATGGCGCGTGGGACGATCATCGATTCATTCATTGGCGCTCACTGGAGCCAGCATATGTATCGCTTCGGCAAATTGTTCCGACAATCATCACCAAACAACAACTTATACATACAATCCCATTTCTACCAGAAAGACTCGGGAGAATTAATACTGTGACAATAACATTTATTTAGGAGCTCAGCAAGCAATCAGGTTCTTTGGCGTAGGCCCCGTTCATAACTCGCATTCAGAGGGTACTGAATCTGCGAGTCCCGCCTGAAGACGAAGGCGGGGGCGCCGCTCACCCCCCGGCGGAGTAAGGAGAGGGGCCATCTGGTGGTGGTGGGGTGGATGGAGGAAAAGACATCTGAAGTCTTCAGGATGGAAGGGATAGCCTGACTGATGGTGTTGGGGTTGATAGAGGGAGGGCCCAGCTTGGTTGAGTAGAGGAGTTGGAGGAAAGATCCCATCTTGGTGGAGGCGGGGAGGATGGAGGTACTGGAGTGACAGCATCTGCGAACTCAGACATGTGTGAGCGCTGCCCTTTTAAGCTACAGTAAGTGATATAATTGGATAGATGAGGAGGTAATTAATGACGCGAACGATTGAGTCTTCCTGGCAGAACTTGCGCTAGCTTCATATCTCCGTAAAGGTAGGGGTGTAAATCTCCGAAACTTTCGACCACTGTGTTATGCATCACAGTCAGTAGCAGGTGACTCTTTATTGATCAAAATGGCACTGGTTAATGCGAGATCACTCTGCAATAAGACGTTTATCTTGAGAGATTTCCTTACATCGAAATTACTGGATGTACTATTTGTGACTGAGACGTGGCTATCTACTGGTGATTTAAGTCCTTTTGCCGACCTTTTTCCCTCAGATTGTAAATTTATAAATTCTCCTCGGTCTACAGGCAAGGGTGGAGGTCTAGCAACTGTTTTTAAAAACAGCTATCATTGTCGTCTTGTGGAAACTGAACTTTTTCCAAGTTTTGAACTGCAGACTTTTCAGCTTGAATTAGATGAGCCAGTGTTTTGTGGGCTGATTTATCGGCCACCTAAATGTAATAAAGATTTTATTCAGGACTTCTCTGAATTTTTAGGGGAAATTTTATTGAAATTTGATACGTTTTTAATTGTGGGGGACTTTAACATTCATGTATGCTGTCCAGCGGACCCCCTGGTGAAAGACTTTTTGAATCTCATTGACTCTTTTAATCTTGTGCAATCTGTGAATGCTCCTACACATGAGCATGGACACACACTGGATCTAGTTTTGTCATATGGCATTTCTGTATGTTATGTGGATGTCTGTGATGCTGTCTTTTCTGACCACAAACCAGCTATTTTGGGGGTTTCTTTTCCATTCCAGACTGATAAACCTCTCCCAGGAGTACGCCTATGTCGTAGGATAAATACTAGCGTCATCAATGAGTTCGCTACGATGTTTGAAAATAACTATAATGTGGTTGATCCACCTTTATCCTTTTCCTTGCTGTTTTCTTTTAATTCTGTATGCATAACCATTTTAGATGATATTGCACCTTTGAAGGTGAGGCGTGTAAAAACTAAGGTAGAACCTTGGATAAATGATAATACACGCGCACTCAGACAAATCTGCAGGAGGGCAGAGCGTAAATGGCAGAAAGATAGACTCCAAGTGTCCTATGATATATTACGAAACTCTCTGCAGACATATCAAGGTGCTGTTAGAGCAGCAAAGGCACAGTATTTCTCCGATATTATTGAGAGAAACTGTCATAGACCTAGAGTACTATTTAGTACTATAAACTCTATTATAAATCCACCTAATGTAATTGTGCCTGATATGTCGATGGATATGTGTGAACATTTTAAAACATTTTTTGTTGCAAAAATTGAAAAAAATTGGTCTCAAATTCCTCTGGCTGTTTGTGATATTACAGCTACACCATCTGTTCCTGTGGTGTTTGATCATTTTGATGTTCTTGATCATCCTAGTTTGGTAAAAATAGTAGATCAGTTAAGGCCATCAGACTTCCCCACTAGATATAGTCTCATCAAAGCTAATCAAACAGGCTTTTGATACAGTCGGTCCTAGTGTTTTAAATATAATAAATAGCTGCCTTGTATCGGGGTCTGTGCCAGCCATTTTTAAACATGCTATGGTGCAGCCTTTAATTAAAAATACCAATTTGAACTCAAATGAGTTAAATAATTTTAGACCTATTTCAAAATTGTAATTTCTCTCAAAGATACTAGAGAAAGCAGTTCTCATTCAGCTGGAGTCTTTTTTAAATGAAAATTTGCTTTTTGAAGAATTTCAGTCTGGTTTTAGGAAACATCACAGTACAGAATCTGCACTTTTAAAAGTTCTTAATGATGTTTTATTGACTGTAGATTCTGGAAATGCAGCAGTTTTGGTGTTACTCGATTTGAGCGCGGCATTTGATACCATAGACCATGAAATTCTAATCGCACGGCTGGAGAGGTTGGTAGGGATGCGAGGCGTTGTTTTAAATTGGTTTAAGTCTTATTTAACAAACAGAAGTTTTTCAGTTACCATGGGGGAATTTACATCTTCGTCTGCCCCTCTTAAATGTGGGATACCTCAAGGGTCCATCTTGGGACCCATTTTGTTTTCATTATACATGCTTCCTATTGGTGCTATCTTTCAAAAACACAGAGTATCATTCCACTGCTATGCAGATGATACACAGATATATATGCCTGTAAAAAAGGAAGACAATCATTCATTAGGGCCCCTTTTAGCATGTCTGAATGATTTGAAAACTTGGCTGGCTGCAAATTTTCTGCATCTAAATGAATGTAAAACTGAGATTGTTGTGTTTGCCCCCTCTAATGTATCTGAGTCACCCTGGGTTGATGTAGGTTCTTTATCTATTTATTGTAAATCCATGGTGAAAAACTTGGGGGTAATTTTTGATAACTTTCAATTAAAGGTCCCATGACATGCTACTTTTTGTAGGCTTTAATATAGGCCTTAGTGGTCCCTAGTACTGTATCTGAAATCTCTTTCCAAAAATTCAGCCTTGGTGCAGAATTATAGCCACTACAAGCCAGTCCCAGAATGAGCTTCCTTCAGACAGGCCGTTTCGGTGTCTGTAGCTTTAAATACTAATGAGGAGGAGAAAGGCGGAGAAAGGCGGCGCAAGGTGGAGGGTGGGTGTGGCCTTGACCATCTTGCGCAACGGTAACGTGGCGTGCATGTTTACGCTGGATATAGCAATGGCACGAAGACACGCAGTCTTTCAAGCATTTCAGTTTGACCCAGAATCTGATCCAGATGGAGAAGCAACGGATGAAGAAGTTGCAACTCAGCGGCTCCAGCAGGACGTTTCCGAATGGTCAGTTTAAAATATTATGTCTGGATACGGTACTTTATTCGGATGGTTTACAGTTATTATCATGTAGCTAACGCGAACCTACTGTTGCCTTTTCATGAGAGATCTGTAACGTCTGTAATTTATCTTATTACAATTACATCAAGCTCTGCGATCTTGAAATGCGGATATCGCGCGCGCCATATAACCAACAGGAAAACGGTTATCCAAATAACAAAGACGTGTACAACACTCGCGTTACAGTGTGTGTATTCACACACATAAACTGCATAGCTGCATAGCTAATGTTACAGCCACATTCTACGTGTAAAATCTAGGTAACAGTAAAGCAACACACTTATATATCATTAGTTGACTTAACGTTACTTGTCCGAGGTGTGTAGCTGAGCCAAAGACAGTGATCCAGACTTTAGTTTCAGACATTCAGCAAGCCCAGCTCTGTATTGACCCTTCGGTGTTCATTTGTACATCCAATTATTGAGCAATTGTTATGCTTCGCTCGCTCAAAAGCCATGATATCTCTCGTCTCGTGGACAAACTAAAATCGCGCGCACGCGTTCCTACTTCCTAGCGCATTTTCTCATGGGCGGAAAATATTCTCTGGGCGGGCAAAGCAGAGACAGGGGAGGTAACATTTCCTCCTTATGACGTCATAAGGAGGAGATTCAAGATCAGCGCGTATGAGCCTCCATTTTCTCAAAGGCAGAGAAAGATAGCAAAAGCTCGATTTACACCGATTGAAATTTTTAGAAACTTGGGGACCATATACAGGCTAGGGGAACTCATATTAATGTTAAAAAACCTCAGAAAGTGAAAATTTCATGTCATGGGACCTTTAAGAACCTTGACAAAAGTCAAGTCATTTTTGTCATTTGAGGATTTAGAGAGAGTAATGCACGCATTTGTGACCTCACGTTTAGATTACTGTAATGCCTTGTATGCAGGAATTAATCAGTCGACTTTGAGACGTTTGCAAATTGTTCAAAATGCCGCAGCTAGATTGCTGACAGGATCTCGGAAGCGGAGCCATATCACTCCAATTTTGTTTTCTTTACGTTGGTTGCCTATCCGTTATAGGATTGATTTCAAGATTTTGTTAAATCTCTAAATGGTCTGGCACCACCTTATCTCTCAGATCTATTGCAGATATACTCTCCATCAAGATCACTTAGGTCTTCTGACCAGAAAATGCTAATTGTCCCAAGGTCTAGATGCAAACTTTGGGGGGATCGTTCCTTTTCAGTGTTGGCTCCGAAACTCTGGAATAGGCTTCCTTTGCATATTAGAACTGCCTCCACAGTGGTATCTTTTAAATCTTTTTTAAAAACTCATCTTTTTTCGCTGGCTTTCCTGTCTAAATCAAATAGCTGAGTTAGTTGATTGTTTGTTTTATGAGTGTAGTTAGATATTTGCATAATGTTGTATAAATGTTTTGTACATTTGCTTTTTGCATGTTTTTACAAATTGTACAGCACATTGGTCAACTACCCGTTGTTTTTAATTGTGCTTTATAAATAAATTACCTTACCTTACCTTCTGTTGTTGTTGTTTTTTTGTTGTTTTTTTGGTCAAAAAATTCATTTCAAATTCAACAGTGTTGAAATTAACAAAATGACACACACACAAAAAAAAAAAAAAAATATATATATATATATATATAATATATATATATATATATATATATATTTTTTTTTTTTTTTTTTTTTGCTGAATGAGATTGAACAAGAGAGACAGTAAAATGACCTGATGTTCCCATCACTGTTACCCAGAATTTTAGGGACAACAAAAAGTTCATTGTACATGAATGAAGATGAAACTATTTTGAACACAGTTCATTCAGTATGACTCTGAGTTTTCCATCTTGTGAAAGTCTAATTTAATTTAATTTAGTTATGATATCACAGAGCAAGAATGCTTGTGTGTTGCTATTTTAAATTTCTCATTATACTTTATAATTCACTATAAACCAAACCTAAAATGAAATCTTATATTGCAAAGCCGTGAAACAATTATACCACAATATCAAAAAAAAGTGCCTGACCAGCCAATTATGTCTTGGGTCAAAATCCCAAGCTAGTATATTTGACTTTGATTCTATGTGTCTGTCTGTGAACTATGACTGTGGTTAAGGCAAAGATGAAAAAACGGGGAGTTTTTTTTAAACAAAATCAAACGTTCCAAACTCAAACCAGATCAGCAGTGACACTACAGCAATGGATGTATAACTTTAAGCAATTGGAGTCCTTTTTGTTGTCTTTTGAGTGGCATTGTTGGTTGATCCTAATCATGAACCTAACCCAACCTACTGTAGCCGAGAATTTAAAATGTAATGTTTCAAGGTATTTCTGCTCGGACCTGGTTTCATAAAATGTGTTACTTCTGCTATTTCAAGTAAAATAAATAAATAAGAATAGGTTAGAATAAATAAAATAATATATATAATATATAATAAATAATCAAATAAATATATATATACATATACACACACGTACAGGTGAATCGTGACAATTTCAGTGATTTACACCCTTAAATAACCCTTATCATATGAGTGGTTATATAATGGTAAATTAATAAATCTAAATTAAATTAAGATTATTATTTCCATAGGTCATATTTACTTTCTCTTTAAAGGTACTTCACCCTGGACGGGTTTTTTGATCACTTTTAGGGGTGATGAACTGAGAAATCAAAATTTCCTTGAGCTTTTGACATATAAGAGATCATCATACTATAATAATATCCTGTAAGTTTCAGAACTGAAAACTACCTTGTTAGTCCAATAAAAGCTTTTATAGACATCAGGCTCAGCAAACGACTCGTTTTTCAAAGTGGGGAACTATGACGTCAAAGAGGATAAAACACCGCCTCCACAAAAGAAGATCAACGCCTACTTCAACACGGCCTGTTTAGCCCCGCCCACCGATTCGCCAAAACATGCTAAATAACATAGGACGACATGATAATTGCTAAACCGGATCGAGCTACTTCCAAGCAAGAAACATGCTGTTTACTAAATATTGTGCAGTGCCTGTTTGTGGAAGAAGACAGTCTGCATAAGCTTCCTTCGGATTCCAGCATGGTTAAACTTTATTAAATCAGTCAATCACAATTTCCCGACACGGCTCTGCCAGCAACATGTAAGTAACCATGCGTATTCTAATGCCTGATCTGCGATCAGTGATTTCTGTGTAATTATTCAAGTTCAGATATTTCTCTTAAAATCGTTCAATACTGTTTATGCATCAGTGACTAAACGATCAACTTCACATAATTTCTCGTAGTATTATGAAAATAATCTTTTTTAAACTGTTATTAAATTATATACAGAAAGCGATCAAAGAACGATCCCTTTCCAATCGCTCAAGCTGTCAATCAAACAGCACAGCGCGAGCCGCGAGAGCTTATCTGGACACTTACCAAACTCATGATGAAATAATAACACTGTTACACTACACAACAAAGCTCTTACTGTGTATTCACATCGTGTTTGCATTGTGATTTGGTGTAAACATTTGTGAGAGTGCAAAAATTGCGTTGCAATGATAAGATCTTTATTCACGCGATCAAACAGACTGTCTGTCATCTGCTCAGTCAGTGCTCATCATGCTGCAACCTTTCATGTGATGAAGTAGATTTAAATATAATGCTCTAAACGATACTTTTCACGATTTGTTAATCTCGATAGCTGTAATAGTAAAAACGTAGTAAAAGTTTTCGCGAGAGTTCATGTAATACTAGCTATTTCATATGCAAGCATGTCAGCCAATCACAGCAGTGGGCGTCAGCAGACACGCCCCTTAAAACAGAGCGTTCAAATCTGAGGCTGAAATCAGGCTTGGAAAATGGCTTTTATTTATAAATTATGACAATTTTTGATGTCAAAATCATACTAACATTATAAGGGCACCCTAGGCAACATTATAAAATAATAAAACAATCCAGTTCATGACTCCTTTAAGGATCCAGAATTATGCATTAGTTAAGCATAAATGCACTAGTAATTAGTGTTTAACTTGCTCATAATTATACATTAGTTAAGCACTGTTGGAAAGTTTTTTCTTTCTTCAAAGCAGACCAGGAGACGTTGGGACCAGAAGAGTTTCTTTATTTGAGCGCGGCTGCGGTTCGTCCAACAAAATCTAACTAAGGGAACTTTATATGGTATCTTAGGGCCCTTTCACACCTACCTTGTTTGGTCCGGACTTTCGGACTTTTCAGTTTGGTCCGAATCAAAATTACAGGTGTGAAACCTCCCCCGGACCACGGTCCGGACCAAACAGACGAAATTTGGTCCGACGAAAAGAGGTGGTCTCGGTCCGGATCAAACTGTTCAAAGGTTTGGTTCGTTTCTAGTGTGAAAGCATTTTCTGTATGGTTCGGACTTTCGGACCATTTACAGGAAGTTCCGGTGGTTCCCGCGTAGCATAAACAACTGAAGAAGAATATTTATGTGCAGATCTGTCAGTCCTGCCCACAGCGTTTCTTCCAGCTGATTCGCGCGCGCGCGCACACACACACGCACACATTTGTCCTGCATCCTACCGGCGATGATTTGTTTGCACAACGAGGACGTTCATTTGGCGAATTTGAACTAGCGTCGAGTATAGTTGGTGCTGGAGGGAGTAATGCCGTAATAATAACATAGTGGCAACGATAATATGCGTCTGTTCATTCATTCTTGTCAAAGTTACCCGCCGAATTGACAACACGCTGACGTCAGACGCACATCCGTTTACAAACCAATCAATGTCAATATGCAGCCATGTAAATGATGACGACAGGACGCAAGTACGTCATGAAAAGTTCTTTAGTGCGCTCGCATAATTGCAATGTGAAACCAAACCAAAACTAACCAAATGTATACAATGTATCAAAACATGAACTTTGGTTCGGACCTTGGTGCGGACTTTCAGGTGTGAAAGGGCCCTTATAGGCATTTTAGGAGGAGGGACTTTTGAAGGTGGAGACAAATTCAAACAAAGCATGTAACAGGTTTAGGTAACACTCTAGACTAAGGGTCTGGCCAATCCTAATTCAATCAGCATAAGGCTCCAAGAGCCATTTGGGTCCGAAAGCCATTTGTAGAACAAAAGGTGAGATTCTCAGTGAATCATTCGTGTGCTAATCCCATCAATCTGAGTGAAACTGGGGCTTCAAGAGCCATTTAAGACAATAAGGAGAGTACATGAATTGCAACTTTGCTGAGATCTTAACATTAAAAGCTAAAATCAGTATTCTTCACCGTGATGTTATGTAAGGAAGCATATATGTTAGATTCTTAAATTTGTAACCCTTCAGCACCAACACAATAGTGATCAATGATTAACCTTTACATATAGCAAGGGCATATTAGCCATTGAAGGATCCACATTGATTGTCTTTATCAGTACTGTATTAGTGACAGTTTAGCCACAATTATTGGCTTATTCTGGTCTAACTTAAATATCACTCGATAAGTGCCATAATTAATAAAGATATAACTCACTTTAGAACAGATGATGAAATTGTCTTTTTTACACTATTATAGCAAATTATAACTAGAAACAGCACTAATTAAACATAGTTATTAGCTTCATATTGTTCAGTTAACTTAATAGATGGTGAATCATTGAAATATAACAAAGTACATTACTACACAAAAAAAACTACATGGTTTGCTAAGTTGTAAATAATGGCTAAGAGGTTTTACTGTTTATTCAGTTAATTATTAATTACTAGCTTTTTTTTTGCTTATTTATCGCATGAAGGTGGATCCTTCAAATGTTTAAAATGGTAAAGAATGACTAATATGCCCTTACTATATGTTAAGTTAATCATTAATTACTAGTGTATTTATGCTGAACTAATGCACAATTCTAGACCCTTAAAATAAAGTGTTACCAGGTTTTTTTTTTTACACCACACAACTCAAACATATTTAGGATGTTTAACCTCTCAGAGTTAAACACATTTTGCTGCTTTATACTGAACTAAAGCATTATTTAGACTTCATGCACATCCATGCATGGCATAAGTGAAAATAATTACAAATTCTTTGATATAGAGACAACTATATATATATATATCACAAACACCAACTTCATGTATGTGAAAGGGTGTGTTTAACAGAGTATCTTTATGTGTTTAGTATTTTAAATGTGTATTTATTACAGCACACAACTATTGTTGTAAAGCTTTTTTGAAAGGACTGCGAAGACACGACTGAAGATTGTCAAACTTTGTCCCATGCTACAGTCAAATCTTTAGCACACTTTAATTGGTCATTAGGGGAATCATGTTGTGATGTGTTGTTTACCGTCATGCATGATGGGTAATGACACGCTGGGTTCAAGTGTAACTATGGAAAAACTAAACATCACATAAAAAATACATATTACGTATGTGAAAACTTTGTTATAAAAGCAAAAGTTAAAATGTTGTGTATATGTATGCTAATTAACAAATGATTTTTTTTTTTTTTTTTTGTTTAGACTAACATTAAATATTTAGAAAATGTTTATTAACTTAACTATCACTGACAAGCTAACAATATATATATATATATATATATATATATAAACCTGTAATTGAGGTTAGTGACATATGGACAGTCCAAATGTTTGTCAGTATGTAATGGTGATGTTTTCCTTCCAAGTATAGACATATGTAAAATAGTATTTTACGTTTTGGATACTCTTTTTAAAGTCCCTGCAAATGTTCATGAAAAATAATCAGATTTAGTAAGTTAAAACAGCTCACCTGTGTCTCCGAACAATATTAGCAATTCCCTTAAAATCACCATCAAGCTTTCCTCAGTAGTTCATTAACACAATTTTAATGTGTTAACTGGTCACAGACGGCAGTGCTAATGCTCACATCTCTCAAAATGGTTCGTCCCTTCAATGACCACCTCCTATTTCTCCCCCATTTGTCTTTTTCCTCATACATTCTGGAGGAGAGCAAACAGTGCTTGTATTGTCCGAGCACAGTGACACACACACATCATTCTTCTTCAAGCAAACAGCCTAAACCAGTGGCTACAAATCCCAAACCTCAGACTCCAACAATACAGCATTTATTAGCTTTATCTCGCTGCAGGCCTGCTCTACATTCATCTGAGTGTCAACTGTTCCCTAGACTGATAGGAAGAATGTTTCTGACATTTAAAGGCCCCATGAGCCCATTCTTTCTTATTGATACACAGGCATTATGACGCTACCTTCAAAAACAGGAACGGTTTGTGAAATGAAGCAGAGTGCTGGCAAACACAACAGTCCACAAAATGGATAAAAAAGGCTTGGTAAAAAGTGATGTTTGTTCTTTTACAATGTCATGTTAAGAAGAGATATGACCAGGGGCCCAAAAACGGGGTATGTAGTATCTGAAGTGCATAGGGGCGCCACACGCGAGGGGATTTGAAAATCTCCTTTAATAAAACTTTTTAAATAATCAGAAGTTATTTGTTAAAAATTATGAAAGGAAATGAGACCGAGAGGATGAGCTGATCGAGTTAATCAGGGAGGACATAAAGTTTCAGAGAAGAGATCACAGGAGAGCAGGGAGAGAATGGAGAGATTGTTTTCTCTTCTTGACAGATTGGTAGAGAAATAAACTTTTGGTTAAGTGAATTACAATTTGTAAATTAAACAATCTTATACATTATTTTTATGTACGTTATAATTTGTAAATGAAACAAAAAAATATTCTTGTCTATTGTTTATTTTTGTAATGCAAGTTATAACTTGTAAATTTAATAAAGAAATTATTCAGTACATTTATTTTTGTCATGTCAATTAATTTGTACATGATACAAAATAAATTGTTCTAATCATTTTTACTTACAGTACTTTTTACAACTATATACAAGATAAGTTACGTTTCAAGAAAAACAAAATAAACATTTTAATTAACAGTATACATAAAACAGATTGGAAGAAAACATTTTTCTTTTTTTATTGAGCTGAGCAGAAGATTCTGGGATGAGCTGCACAATAGAGACGCTGGTAAAGCCTCTGCCAGTGGGACATCATCTGGGATCAGTGCATATTTCCACTGTCCACTAACAGGTTTGCAGGGCTGACTCAGGCGTGGGCTGCCATGTCACTGAGATGTTTTCAGAAAGAAGGAAGATGACATTAACTCACAATTTGCACTGTAAAATCATCCTACCATGGTCTAATAAGAATCTTCGGCAAAGTTACACTGAAGTATTTTATGTGGTCACAGACGCGAAGCAGAAACGCGCAGTAGGATTTTACGATGTGGTAGGATGAACCGATAGATATGGCCATAATTTTGCGCTAAGGTAGGAAAATCTGACAAGATAGGACAGATTGACAGAACACCCGGAAACAGTATTATTGGAGAGTGGTTATGTCACGACTTAGCCGAATAGTTCCAAAGAGGTTGCTATGCAACACATGCAGCAACAAACACAGACAGTAGTGAAATACAGTTTACAAACGCTGTATCGACACACAAACAATAGGCAACATGGAACAAATGTTATCCCATATGGAAAAGGTTTGCTAAAAACTCCCGTGATTCTTATATGTTCCAACAGAATATTGTAAGGGACATATATGCTGCAAAAACCACATATATAAATTGTATAATATTAGTATATTTTTTATCATATTATGTCATATATGTCCTACATACAACTGAAGCCATATAGATTTTCATGATGTAAAAACAGGAAAATAATGCTAATTTAATATGAATGTCCAGCATAGACATGTATAAAACACAGTGCAGTTTACCAGTCAGTATAAGGCTGTACTTCACTCATGCTTGTTCTTATCTTAAGCGCTTTGAGTGCCGAGAAAAGCGCTATATAAATGTAATGAATTATTATTATTATTATTATTATCTTGTCCTAAGTCGAGGCCTATGCCTGTAGTCAATCATGGTTACTGTATATACTGTAATCAGCCTTAGATTAAACACAACATTTAAACTACACACACAAGCACACATTTATTAGAGTGTGTTCTACAAGATACAGTTGCATATTTCACATATAAATAGTTTTCATTTTAAATCCTGCATCACCTGTTTTCATTTTCATTTGTGACAATTTCTCTAAACTTTATCACAGTACTATGGTATACAACATGTAGTTCTATTCTTAACCTACAAACATAAAACTTTCCTAAATGTCGAAGTGATTCTTATGGGTAAAATAAAAAATAAATTCTAAAAAATCAACAAAAAAATTATAATTCAGTGGCTTAGTAAATATCACAGCAATAATTAACTTTATTCACTTAATAAAATCGCTGAATATCATTTACTTGATAGTTTGAGTTGAACATGCCGAAATAATTGACTAAAACTCCAACAATTAATTTTGTCTGAAATTTACAGTTAATAAAAAGAAGTTTTTCACTAAAATAATGTAGTATTTGACTAACCAATTATTTATTTAAAATACACTTAGCTAATATATTTGTGAAATTTCCATCACCATATTTGAGAATGGATAATTAAACTGATCTGTTTCAAGAACCACAAATATTACTTAAATAAAATCAATATTATTAATATTTAACACGCATAAGAAATTGATTAAGTTTACTCAATTAAAACAATGCACCCCTCCCCCACCCTCTGACGTGACGACAGCTCAACGGTTGAGTGAGCGCGCGCTGTTTGAACTCTCTCCAGTCTCCAGTCCAGCAGAACAGTTCTCCTCTTCTCTTCTCAGCGGCGCAGAATTGGTGCATTTCCTCTGTGAAATTCAGGTGTGTGTATGTTTTATTGTATCTGTATAATCATTAATGTGCTTTAAATCATTTTATTTAATGCGAAAGAACATACAGAGACGCAATGTTACTCACCTTAAACGAGTTAAACGAGTGTCGACTCGCGCCTGCCTTTTCGCGTGATTGTAACGCCTTGCATAAAAAACACACAACTATATTCCTAAAGATAAAGAATATAACTAATTTGGGTGATAAACTGTCCTCAGAACTGTGCACTGTTTGTTTATTGGCAGGTTATGGAGTCAGTCGCGTCGCAGTATCTTTCGGCTGTGAGTGACGCAGGACGGCGGTGTAAAGTTAGAGGATACCCCGCAGTGGCGAGTCCATCTCCGGGATGGGAATCAGCGCTGATCCGGTGGATACTGGATAACAGACCGGTTGATTACACTTGAATTACTTGAATGTTTAGGCCTAAATGTTTAATTTTTACTTTACTTTTACAAATGTTTCTTACATGAGTTTAAATGTAGCTGCTAGGCAATATTGTATATGTGTTAAAAATAGTATAAAATATGCTATATTGCTGTAGGCTACTCATCGACAATAAAGGCCTATGTCATGTAGTTATACCGGTGGTTGTATGGAATATTTTTACAACGGTTTAGAGGAAATAAAAAAGTTAATATTACTGGCATATAAACACAGTTAATATTACTCATAAATATTTGTTTTTAAATGTTTCCCCCCCAATTATTTCTATTCAATTTTATTTGTTAATGTACCAAATGCAGTTACTCAGATCTATTTAATTTGTTTCACTTACATTTACTCAGTTAATACAGTGTATGTAATTGATTTCACTGCTTAAAAATCTAATCAATTCTAAGTGTAAAAATGTTTAACCAAAAAATTGAGTAAATCATATTAAAAGTTTTTAGAGTGCATCACCACCAGAGTTCATGTCACATATTCCAGCCAATTTTCAACATTTTAATCACTGTTCTAGAAACATATTTGACTCAACTTTGTTCATTTGCAATAATATGTTATGATTTGTTCACAAACAACAGGCCCAGACAGTTCACAAATAATGTAAATACACGGTCTCACAATGTCATTGCTTTATAACTGCTCTTTCAAATCCTGTAGGAAAATTAACAGTCTTCATAAAGGTTTGTCATCATATATTCACCCTCATGTTGTTTCAAACCTGTATGAATTTCTTTTTTCTGCTGAACAGAAAGGAAGATATTTAGAAGAATGTCAGTAACCAGACAGTTTCTGGTCCCATTGACTTCCATATTAGGAAAAAAATATACTATGGAAGTCAATGAGACCAGAAACTGTCTGGTTACTGACATTCTTCTAAATATCTTCCTTTCTGTTCAGCAGAAGAAAGAAATTCATAAAGGATTGAAACAACATGAGGGTGAGTATATGATGACAGAATTCTCATTTTAAAGTGGAGTATCCCTTTAAAAATTTGCCAACTGCATATAAGTGAATCAGATGTTGGTCATCAAAACATGAAATCTGTATGAAACATATAAACAAATGACACAAAATGTGTATAAATTCTATATGACTTTAATTTGAATAGCATATGATTCAATATAAGAACTTTAAATGATTAATATATGAATTTTATATATTTCTACTAATACCATACACATTTGCATACTTTTGTCATGTAAAACGCATATAAGTCTTTTAACAGTATTCATATATGACGCAAAAATCCCCTATAAGTTATATGTGTGCTATTTAGTATGAAATGGGCCATTATCGGTCTGATTTTGTATAGGACATGTATTGGCCTTATATGAAACACAGAAGGTAATTCTGGCTGATTTAAGTAAGGAAGATATATGGTTGCTATATATGAACCATGCAGGTTTTTTTTCATATGGGATATTACACTCTAAACTAGCATAGCGATTTATTATCGCTATGCTATCTGAGAGAAACGCCCGCAGCAGCTCAACAGATGCGCCTGCGCAAAACACGACAGGTAACATTAATACAAATCAAAACTCACATATATGCAGAAATAACAGTCCCAGGTAGCCAAAAAGATGTGGGACAACGATGGCCGAATTTCGACCAAAGACTGTAAAAAGAAAGATGTCGACTCCCTGCCAGATTGTGACTCCTCTTTAGCGTGACTTCACTTTGCTAGCCGCGGCGGTCGTTTGTAATGTTCTTCGCCGGTAGTTTCCACACGTGTAATTCCTGTCAGAAACTCTGGATTAAGTGTTTTTTTTTTGTTCTCTTTATTAATGATTTAGTTTAGTTTATTTATATCAGGACAATGTGCAGTTACATTAAAAAGATGGCTGCACCAGATTTAGCACTATGCTAATTTCCATCTGTAGTCCTACACAATTAAAAGTACATAACAGAGTTAAAATTACATAACAATGGCAATTAACATATAAAAAATTATATAACAAAGACGGTTAATACAATATAAAAAGGCAGTTTACTAAGAAGGTACAATTATATAAAGTGCAAATTACCAATTTGTGTGCAAAATTAGCTAGTTGCAATGTTATGCTAAATGTGCTAAATATATGGAGTGCAACAGTTTTTTTTTGATGATTCTTTCCTGCTTTATTTTGTACTTTTCATAATACTTTTAGGGCCATAATCACGGCAACATAAATTGTATGATTAGCCGGTACTGGCCCGAATCTGGGTTCCACTTGAAAATATATATCCCTTATGATTTTTTTTTAAACCATGGTTCATGTACCATAAATTGGTTGTATTACCACAGTTTAACCATGGTTTTACTAACGTATCTTGAATTACATTTAAGCCTAGTTACAACAAACATCTACAAAATAACAACAGAAAGACAAGTTACCATTTAATGATACAGACTTTATTCAGCCATATAGTGTCCTATTATTCTAATTGAATTTATTGATCAGATTTAAGAATTTGAAATGAAAGATGAAGCATACATTTAATAAAATTACTGGGAAAATGCCCTTTATTAAGGTAGAAAAAAATATTCTGATAAGAGTGTTTTCCAACAGTGATGTAATGAAACATTGACAATTTAAGTTTGAAGCGAGTAAAGCCTCTGCTTAGGCTTTTAAGGAAATGTAATTTTGCCAAAAGAAGGCCTAACCCTAACTCTAACCCTAACTTTTATTTTAAATACATTTTAATTTTAAAGCAGCCTACTTCAGTGTGATATGGCACCATACCATCATGCTTAACACAGAGACTTTGAATAATTGTAATGTGATGATCAGGTGCAGATATCTAAATCAGAGAATATCATAGGTTTGAGCGATTGCCGTGTGGATGATTAATTTTTAACAGCGGATTCGGGTGATGTTAGAGCAGATCTGCACATCTCTAGCGCATGAGTCTAGTTAAAGATCAGGTTCAAGTCAATAAACAGACTTCCTTTGTTCAATTTGCACGCTGAACATGGGTTGGAGCTCTTAATTTTGAACTTTCAAAGTGCTCTAGATTAATGAATTTATCTTTAAAATGTAAAAAAAAATCTAACTATCTTACTATTAAAATACGATCAGCAAATGATCGCCATTTTACCACCTCCGTCTTGTTTTGAGCCAGGAAAAACTTTGCATGGCCTAATTTTCATTTTAAAGTGAACTAATCCTTTAAGGCCTTTTATTAGGAGAACATTATTTAAGACATTTCAAAATTACTTCAGGACCCGCCATCATAACATCGTAATATACATCATATACATAATTCACCTGTTGTATTGCTAAAAGTACCCAATTTTTCACATTAACATAAAAAATTGTTTTGACTGCAAATGTCACGTCCATAATGCTGAATTTGTCCACCAACACCAATACTGTATGTTTCACTTTAGTTGGAAGTTTTACTTACAAGTCATAGGGTTCACAGTGCCTTAGAGATGTTGCTCCAACTCCAACCCTGCTATTGTGCAGGCCATCAGCATGGAGGGGTCTAAGAACACAGCAAACCGCTTGCCAGATTTATTAAAGGCAAGAAGCTGCAGCAGAAAAGAGAAAGAAGAATATACAGAATATACAGAAAATAATTTCTTAAATTAGGATAACAGAATTTATGTTTACTTATTCATATTGCTCCAACAGTGTCACTTACAAACCTTCTTAAAATAAATTAAACTTAAATTAAATAAATGTAAATTTGATAAATAGAAAATAAGAAAATAACAGATGCATGGTGATCACATGATATAGGAAAAATATTGTGAGAAAATGGATTTGAAGTAATTTAATGAGCTTCCTCAGTTCACCTGTGTTTCCTACTTCTCCAGCAGCAGCTTTCTCCAGAAATGTTGAAGTTGTGGAGCTTCTCCTTTGTTGTAGAGGGGTTATTTTGTTGCTGCTAAAATCACAGATCTTTTTTTTTTATCAATATTTGTTTACCATTGAGCTAGTTTCAGCCAATTTTAGCGCTCCATGTAAGTGACATCACCGATTAACAGCACATTCGTTTATGTTAAATAAATGAGCTCACTTCCAAGCAAAAACCTTTACAAAACTATTAAAAACATCTCATCTACACATAAGATGTGATTAAAAGCCCAAACTTTCATAAACAAAATCTCAAGCTATATAGTTAGCCTACCTCTATTGAAAACGGTTGAGATGCTAACGGATTTTTTTCGAAGACAATAAACCATTTCTATGAAGTAAATATTCAACAGAAGCGTGTCAATTACAAGTGAGAGAAGTGTCAAGGACATTTGTGTGTATTATTTGTGTGATTTAAGAGACTAAACTCACCTGAAAGCAGTGAAAGGGAGAGGGAGGGAGAGAGGGAGTTTTGCCGCTTGTCAGTTGCAGCCGCGCCGTTTCCATGGCAACTTTGCGCCGCTCCAGTGTTTGAAGGCGTTTTGGACGTTCACGCGCATTAAAACACATCAAAGACACGCACGCAGCATTTACAAACATAAAAAAATTGAATTAGAACATTACATGAATAAAAATCTCATTAATATTAAATCATGAATTTAAAACTCATATTGAAGTTCTATGACCCCTTCATAGGTGCAAGATCCTGCACGTGATAGTGGGACAATTGTGGCATTTTTATAATTTAATGTGCCTAATGTGCCATTTCTCAACCACAATCGGCCCAGCTCCACACAGCCAAAACCTATGGTGGCTGGGGCCTGTACCATGAAGCCGGTTTAGGTGGCTAGCCAGCTATGTTTCAGTTTAGTTTCCGCCAACCCTGGGTTTTAGGTACTATGAAAGTAGCTTGGCTTTAATCGGTGTTCGTTGCCATGGTATCTTACGCTGCACGGCTAACCTGCTCCGGGGCAGGTTATGTTCTGGATTCAAGATCTCAGACTGAAGTTTGACCAATCAGCTGAGAGCAAAGAAACATATAGGTGACGTAACTTATTCCAAGTGTCTGTTGCAATGACTTCACCTTTTCTTCCAAATCCGGTGGACATCTCAGCGCAAATTGTTTGACGAGCACTTCGTAGAGAAAGAGTTTTTAGCCAGACAAAATCCCCTTGCCTTTCCTGATAGTTATTTGTATGAAAGATACAGATTTTCCGCGGAAGGAATGTCTTATCTTTGCGAACTTCTTGAGCCGCACATAAAGAATTTAACACGTCGAATTCATGCACTTACTGTACCGCAAATGGTATTGCATTGCGTTTTTTTGCAAGTGGTACATACTTGCACCGCACTGTGGGTGACGCACAAAAGCTATGGGAAAACATATATTTGTCGAACCATTTGCAAGGTGGTCCTCGCTCAGGAGTACATGAATAGTTTCATTAATAGTGTTCCCCGGACAGTTATTGATCATGTCCATAAAAGAGGGCTTTTATAAAATTGCCGGTAAGATATATTGATAGGGTGACATCACATGAACACTTTTTATTTTTGTATTTTTTTTAAGAGCAAATTTCACAAATGTACCATACAATATAATACATGTTAAGAATTATTTTGAATCTTTTTTATTATTATTCTGTTAATCTTATGATAGGATTCCCTAGAGTCATTGCAACATGTATGCAGTCTATTGCTCCAATCTCCACTGCTCTAGGGGAACATGAGGCAGATTATGTTAATAGGAAGTCCTATCACAGCCCTAATGTTTAGGTTGAGATGATGTGAATATGTGAGATGATTATTTTCTGTGAGATTAATCTTTAAATTAATAACATTAACAGATATAACAATGATCTATTAAACATTTCATCTGCAGACGACTTGTGGTCATGAACGTATTGAACGTCATGAACGTCACAAATTTTCCATGAGTCCGTGTTGTGTCAGCGCTTTGAGGAAAGCAAGTTAAATTTTGTACAGTACAAAACACTGTTAATTTGAACTGAGATAGAAAAGCCTACACAATAACCCCCTATCATGACCCTCAGACAGGTCCACAGCACCGCTTCAATGTGGCCCTCAGTAAAACCAGAGTGAAGATAGAGATGACCTTTGGCCTCCTAAAGGCACGTTTCAACTGTGTTCGGCGCTTTGAGTTACCAGAGCGGGCATCACAGATAGTGGCTGCATGTGCCATTCTGCACAATTCAGCCACCAGTAGAAAGGAGCGAGAAACACCACAAAACCAGATTCTCCCCGATGAAACTGATCCGATCACACTTGACCACCCAGCTGGTGCAGATGTAGATGCAATCACCATACAATATTACACTTAATAAAAGCACATTGAAACTGCAGATAGGTCTCAAACTGTTTTATTGGTTTTGTGGGATGGGAGGGAGAAAGAGCAAGAGAAAGTTGCATTAATAAATATTCATACTAAAGTGTTACTTGGTTAAATAGGTTCACATACTGAGATCAGTTTTATCCAGCTGATTGATCTCCAGTTATTTTTTTATTTTATTTTATTTTTTAGCCTCCTCAGCTCACAGTCCATCTCCTTTAGTGTGCAGTCTTGTTCAAGACTCCTTTTGTACAGGGCCCTGACTGAGTCTGTTTCCACCTGAAACATAATTCCACCACAAACATGATCATTACAAGTTTTCTGGAGGCTCATCAAATCACAAAAAGTTCATTGACTTCCTACAAACACAGGACTGACTGTAATTTATGTCAAGGGTTTTAAATCCTTACCTTGTTCACATTTCTTCTGAAGCCCATTGGGGTAGAGGCCTCAGTTTCTGGGGCAGGTTGTGAAAAATCCTACAATAAAAGAGATGTGTAAGGGCCAGTCCCTTTTTTATGCCACGCATTCAAATGTTTTCCATAATAAAAAGCCCAGTGCATTCACATCAGCAACTGTCTGAGAACACACAGACAGAATGTCTTCATTTCCTCCACCCTAATAAATAAAAGACTGTGTATGTGTGCTGGCTTCAACAACGACACTGTATTTCCCTCTAATGCAGAACATACAGTCAGCCATATTTAAAACTTTAAAAAAGTAGTAATGTATTGCACATACTTACTTGCTTAGAGGAGCCAGCACCAGGGTCAGATTGTACAGCACCTGTAATCCCATCCATAATCGGCCGTCGCTTATTGCCTACTCAGAGCCAACTCCTCTGCCACAGTGTATTCTGGTTTACTGAATTTAACTCTTTATTTCTGTTTGCTGCAAACAAGTGTTTGTGATAAAATGTTCACAAAATTAATAAAAGGTTGAGGTAAATACTCACCACTTTGAATTATATTTTTATATTTTGTCTTTATCTGCTGCCAAGAACATTTGGAGTTGGGGTTGCATCTAAAAATCTAAAAATCAATGAATATTAATCTTTCTTACATACATGCACATTTTTATATATATTATAAAAATAGGCTATAGGCTATATTACACATATAGGCTACACATACATATATACATACATAATTTTACATAAATATAGAACGTATTTGTTTAACTTACACATTAACCATCAGCAATCTTTCTCCAACAGTCTTCTCTTGCTTTGGCAGCAGAGACCGTATTGTTTCGAGCTTGAAATACATATTTAAATTCATCGTAATTCTGAATGATTATCTCTTGCTCCTCCGCGGAAAAATATATCGCTCTCGCTCTACCCGCGATTGGTTGTTCAGTGTCGACGTCACTCTTTTATGTGCACGCGCGCGTGGAGTAATCATAGCTTGAGGATCAAAGCCTGAGTTGACAGAGAAAGTTGATGAGCTGCATCATGGTACCAATAAAGCCTGATTGCATCGGTTTGGTTTTGTCAACTCAAAACCAATCCTGTTACCCCGAGTTTGTTCAGCTACCTTCATGGTACAGGCCCTGGCTGGTGTCTCTATTTTCACGTTCCGTGTTTGTGTCCGTTTTCAATGTGTGGGCCAGTTTTGGGCCGAGGACCCAGCAAGAACTGGGCCAGAATTGAAGGATATGAGGCCCAGAGGTGGGCCAGACAAATTGAGCTTTTTTTTTTTTACTTCCATGTCCCAATCAAACTCTCGTGTCTCCAACAGCACTCGTTAATGAAACTTTTGATTGGGTCATTACATTTAAGCTAAATATTAACTTTCTACATGTTTTTTTAATGAAATTACAAATATACATAAAGATTAGAGATCTACAAGAGATCCAGTCTAATTGTGGCTTGTTTTATACACCAACTGTCAACACAGTTGTGTTTGGTTTAGTTTGTTTTCATTGGACTTGTCTGCCTGTCTTCATGTCATCATCATTATCAGTTCATCTGTATCATCTGGGTTTAGTTAATCATCATCATCATCATCATCATCATCATCACCTGTGTTCTGTTAATCAGTGTTCATCTGTGTTAGTATTTAAGTTCCTTCAGTTCAGTCAGTCTTGGTCCGTTCTCCGTTGTATTTAGGTGTGTGGGAACCTTCTGCCTGTCTGTACCTGTTTGAATTATATTATTAGTAAACGTTTTGCACTGGAACTTTTGACTCCTCATTTTCTTCTGCCTGCAGCACACCCTGACACCAACGATGTGTGAATATGAGGAATTAGTTCATTGCTTTTTCATTGTCACTGGAAAAGGGTGAGTAACATTCAGCTACATCCCACACAAAGCTTGAATGGTGTTTATCCCACAGCTCTTCAGAATTAGTGATTTGAATCTGAACCATTTGACTATTTTACGGCCATTCCTATTTACTAAAACTGTTGTAATTTGTATTGAAATGTACTGTTTAAATTCATTTGCCTTTACTGTTTGTTTATATATATATATATATATATATATATATATATATATGCACTTGTTTTCATTTAGTGGCTGTCTTATTATGCCCTTTTCTGCTTTGTGATTTTTCTCTATGTCTTTGTGCCCATTTGTATTTGTCAACTTTCAACCTTGCACCCCAACAGTCCATCAACTACAGGTGCATATCAAAGTCATTTAAGCCTTGTGTCTTCAGCTCTGCCTAATCTGAGTTGGTTGTCCCCCTGGTTCAATCTGGCCCATTCACCAAAGGTCCACCTATCCATTCATCGACTGTGCCTTGGCCCTACATCCCCTGCTGGGGCTTTCGGCCATGTTCTCCCTTACTGTTCCTTCCGTGATCTCCTCCGTGGTGGTTCCCTCCGTCAGCACCCACCCACCTTGGTCTTGCTTTTCTCCAGCTCCACATCTTCGAGCCACCACTCATCCTCTTTTGCCTCTTTATTGATATCTTTTTCATCATTTTTTTTTTTTTACAGTTTTGTATTCTTGTTTAAGTGTACTTGTACCTCATGCTCATTTATTTGTCCATTTTGTATAGATATTAATGGTTTGTTTTTATGCTGTTGACTGACTGTAATGTATTTTTCATTTATTTTAAAAGTGTTTAACAATTTGTTTCAAAACAAATAATTAAATCTATAAATTTGGTGTCTTTTAATTTTATGGATTTGTCCATTTTGTATAGATATTAATGGTTTGTTTTTATGCTGTTGACTGACTGTAATGTATTTTTCATGCTGTTGACTGACTGTAATGTATTTTTCATTTATTTTACAAGTGTTTAACAATTTGTTTCAAAACAAATAATTAAATCTATAAATTTGGTGTCTTTTAATTTTATGGATGAGTCCCAGGGGTAGAGTCCCAGGGGTAGAGTCCCAGGGGTAGAGTCCCAGGGGTAGAGTCCCAGGGGTAGAGTCCCAGGGGTAGAGTCCCAGGGGTAGAGTCCCAGGGGTAGAGTCCCAGGGGTAGAGTCCCAGGGGTAGAGTCCCAGGGGTAGAGTCCCAGGGGTAGAGTCCCAGGGGTAGAGTCCCAGGGGTAGAGTCCCAGGGGTAGAGTCCCAGGGGTAGAGTCCCAGGGGTAGAGTCCCAGGGGTAGAGTCCCAGGGGTAGAGTCCCAGGGGTAGAGTCCCAGGGGTAGAGTCCCAGGGGTAGAGTCCCAGGGGTAGAGTCCCAGGGGTAGGGTTAGGGTTAGGGTTAGGGTTAGGGTTAGGGTTAGGGTTAGGGTTAGGGTTAGGGTTAGGGTTAGGGTTAGGTTAGGGTTAGGTAGGGAGGTAAAAACGACTTTCACCCTCATTAGTAACCACCCTCATTTGCATAAAGGGCATCTGATTGGCCGAATCTTAACTGTCCATATATCTGCAACGGTGTGTTTTATCTGTACGAAACTTGGTTTATATAGTAATTGATGTATGGCTAGTCGACTGGTGGTGGTTTGGTGCGCCTCTAGCGCCACCAGGTGTGTAGACACGGTACTGCACTTTATTTTTTAGATTTGTTTTTTTTTAACAGGGGTCTATTTTATAAATTGCTGTTGTATCTAGGGTTATTTTATATAGGGGTGGTCTATCCTGGTATATTTTGGGTAGGGTCTGTGTAGGTCCCGCCAGTGGTCAGTGTTTTTTGGTTTTGTTTTCTGTTTTTTTGTGCAGGTGGTGGGTAGGTTTAGCTGGTTAGGTGAGGTAGCGTGCCAGGCCTTTGGCCTTTGACCCTGCATCCATGCAGACGCCCTGACGCAAACTGAACTTGAGTTTTCCCCCAGCTGTTCACCTGTCAATGCAAAATGGTTGCATTTGCCGTGCATATCAGCACGAGTGCTGAAACAGCACCAATGCTGACAGGTAAGTGTCTATTTCTATAGATAGATTGATGGATGGAGTGATGGATGGATGGATGGATGGATGGATGGATGGATGGATGGATGGATGGATGGATGGATGGATGGATGGATGGATGGATAGATAGGTACATGAGTTGAAACAACTTTTTGTTAAAAAAAATGTTTTTGTTAAAAAAAATGTTTTTGTTTGAAAAAGTGAATGTTTTTTAGGCCTGTGTTACATTGATGGATGGAGTGATGGAGTGATGGATGGATGGATGGATGGATGGATAGATAGATGAATAGATGAATATATAGATACATGAGTTTAAACCACTTTTTGTTAAAAAAAATATGTTTTTGTTTGAAAAAGTGAATGTTTTTAGGCCTGTGTTATACATGGATGGATGGAGTGATGGATGGATGGATGGATGGATGGATAGATAGATAAATAGATAGATAGATGAATAGATGAATATATAGATACATGAGTTTAAACAACTTTTTGTTAAAAAAAAAAAAGTTTTTGTTTGAAAAAGTGAATGTTTTTAGGCCTGTGTTATACATGGATGGATGGAGTGATGGAGTGATGGAGTGATGGATGGATGGATGGATAGATAGATGGATAGATGGATAGATGGATAGATGGATAGATGAGTTTGATCGACTGTTTGTTCATATTTTTTTATTGTTTTGTGTTAAATATTGAAAGTAGTCTTTGGACTAATGGTTAGTTTGGGTTTAGGGTTAGTTTGAGGCTATGGTTAGGTTAGGGTTAAAATGGCATATAGGTAGGGAGGTAAAAACGACTTTCACCCTCATTAGTAACCACCCTCATTTGCATAAAGGGCATCTGATTGGCCGAATCTTAACTGTCCATATATCTGCAACGGTGTGTTTTATCTGTACGAAACTTGGTTTATATAGTAATTGATGTATGGCTAGTCGACTGGTGGTGGTTTGGTGCGCCTCTAGCGCCACCAGGTGTGTAGACACGGTACTGCACTTTATTTTTTAGATTTGTTTTTTTTTAACAGGGGTCTATTTTATAAATTGCTGTTGTATCTAGGGTTATTTTATATAGGGGTGGTCTATCCTGGTATATTTTGGGTAGGGTCTGTGTAGGTCCCGCCAGTGGTCAGTGTTTTTTGGTTTTGTTTTCTGTTTTTTTGTGCAGGTGGTGGGTAGGTTTAGCTGGTTAGGTGAGGTAGCGTGCCAGGCCTTTGGCCTTTGACCCTGCATCAGGTTAGGTTAGGGTTAGGGTTAGGGTTAGGGTTAGAGTTAGGGTTAGGGTTAGGGTTAGGGTTAGGTAGGGAGGTAAAAACGACTTTCACCCTCATTAGTAACCACCCTCATTTGCATAAAGGGCATCTGATTGGCCGAATCTTAACTGTCCATATATCTGCAACGGTGTGTTTTATCTGTACGAAACTTGGTTTATATAGTAATTGATGTATGGCTAGTCGACTGGTGGTGGTTTGGTGCGCCTCTAGCGCCACCAGGTGTGTAGACACGGTACTGCACTTTATTTTTTAGATTTGTTTTTTTTTAACAGGGGTCTATTTTATAAATTGCTGTTGTATCTAGGGTTATTTTATATAGGGGTGGTCTATCCTGGTATATTTTGGGTAGGGTCTGTGTAGGTCCCGCCAGTGGTCAGTGTTTTTTGGTTTTGTTTTCTGTTTTTTTGTGCAGGTGGTGGGTAGGTTTAGCTGGTTAGGTGAGGTAGCGTGCCAGGCCTTTGGCCTTTGACCCTGCATCCATGCAGACGCCCTGACGCAAACTGAACTTGAGTTTTCCCCCAGCTGTTCACCTGTCAATGCAAAATGGTTGCATTTGCCGTGCATATCAGCACGAGTGCTGAAACAGCACCAATGCTGACAGGTAAGTGTCTATTTCTATAGATAGATTGATGGATGGAGTGATGGATGGATGGATGGATGGATGGATGGATGGATGGATGGATGGATGGATGGATGGATAGATAGGTACATGAGTTGAAACAACTTTTTGTTAAAAAAAATGTTTTTGTTAAAAAAAATGTTTTTGTTTGAAAAAGTGAATGTTTTTTAGGCCTGTGTTACATTGATGGATGGAGTGATGGAGTGATGGATGGATGGATGGATGGATGGATAGATAGATGAATAGATGAATATATAGATACATGAGTTTAAACCACTTTTTGTTAAAAAAAATATGTTTTTGTTTGAAAAAGTGAATGTTTTTAGGCCTGTGTTATACATGGATGGATGGAGTGATGGAGTGATGGATGGATGGATGGATGGATGGATGGATAGATAGATAAATAGATAGATAGATGAATAGATGAATATATAGATACATGAGTTTAAACAACTTTTTGTTAAAAAAAAAAAAGTTTTTGTTTGAAAAAGTGAATGTTTTTAGGCCTGTGTTATACATGGATGGATGGAGTGATGGAGTGATGGAGTGATGGATGGATGGATGGATAGATAGATGGATAGATGGATAGATGGATAGATGGATAGATGAGTTTGATCGACTGTTTGTTCATATTTTTTTATTGTTTTGTGTTAAATATTGAAAGTAGTCTTTGGACTAATGGTTAGTTTGGGTTTAGGGTTAGTTTGAGGCTATGGTTAGGTTAGGGTTAAAATGGCATATAGGTAGGGAGGTAAAAACGACTTTCACCCTCATTAGTAACCACCCTCATTTGCATAAAGGGCATCTGATTGGCCGAATCTTAACTGTCCATATATCTGCAACGGTGTGTTTTATCTGTACGAAACTTGGTTTATATAGTAATTGATGTATGGCTAGTCGACTGGTGGTGGTTTGGTGCGCCTCTAGCGCCACCAGGTGTGTAGACACGGTACTGCACTTTATTTTTTAGATTTGTTTTTTTTTAACAGGGGTCTATTTTATAAATTGCTGTTGTATCTAGGGTTATTTTATATAGGGGTGGTCTATCCTGGTATATTTTGGGTAGGGTCTGTGTAGGTCCCGCCAGTGGTCAGTGTTTTTTGGTTTTGTTTTCTGTTTTTTTGTGCAGGTGGTGGGTAGGTTTAGCTGGTTAGGTGAGGTAGCGTGCCAGGCCTTTGGCCTTTGACCCTGCATCCATGCAGACGCCCTGACGCAAACTGAACTTGAGTTTTCCCCCAGCTGTTCACCTGTCAATGCAAAATGGTTGCATTTGCCGTGCATATCAGCACGAGTGCTGAAACAGCACCAATGCTGACAGGTAAGTGTCTATTTCTATAGATAGATTGATGGATGGAGTGATGGATGGATGGATGGATGGATGGATGGATGGATGGATGGATGGATGGATGGATGGATGGATGGATAGATAGGTACATGAGTTGAAACAACTTTTTGTTAAAAAAAATGTTTTTGTTAAAAAAAATGTTTTTGTTTGAAAAAGTGAATGTTTTTTAGGCCTGTGTTACATTGATGGATGGAGTGATGGAGTGATGGATGGATGGATGGATGGATGGATAGATAGATGAATAGATGAATATATAGATACATGAGTTTAAACCACTTTTTGTTAAAAAAAATATGTTTTTGTTTGAAAAAGTGAATGTTTTTAGGCCTGTGTTATACATGGATGGATGGAGTGATGGAGTGATGGATGGATGGATGGATGGATGGATGGATAGATAGATAAATAGATAGATAGATGAATAGATGAATATATAGATACATGAGTTTAAACAACTTTTTGTTAAAAAAAAAAAAGTTTTTGTTTGAAAAAGTGAATGTTTTTAGGCCTGTGTTATACATGGATGGATGGAGTGATGGAGTGATGGAGTGATGGATGGATGGATGGATAGATAGATGGATAGATGGATAGATGGATAGATGGATAGATGAGTTTGATCGACTGTTTGTTCATATTTTTTTATTGTTTTGTGTTAAATATTGAAAGTAGTCTTTGGACTAATGGTTAGTTTGGGTTTAGGGTTAGTTTGGGGCTATGGTTAGGTTAGGTTAGGGTTAAAATGGCATATAGGTAGTGAGGTAAAAACGACTTTCACCCTCATTAGTAACCACCCTCATTTGCATAAAGGGCATCTGATTGGCCGAATCTTAACTGTCCATATATCTGCAACGGTGTGTTTTATCTGTACGAAACTTGGTTTATATAGTAATTGATGTATGGCTAGTCGACTGGTGGTGGTTTGGTGCGCCTCTAGCGCCACCAGGTGTGTAGACACGGTACTGCACTTTATTTTTTAGATTTGTTTTTTTTTAACAGGGGTCTATTTTATAAATTGCTGTTGTATCTAGGGTTATTTTATATAGGGGTGGTCTATCCTGGTATATTTTGGGTAGGGTCTGTGTAGGTCCCGCCAGTGGTCAGTGTTTTTTGGTTTTGTTTTCTGTTTTTTTGTGCAGGTGGTGGGTAGGTTTAGCTGGTTAGGTGAGGTAGCGTGCCAGGCCTTTGGCCTTTGACCCTGCATCCATGCAGACGCCCTGACGCAAACTGAACTTGAGTTTTCCCCCAGCTGTTCACCTGTCAATGCAAAATGGTTGCATTTGCCGTGCATATCAGCACGAGTGCTGAAACAGCACCAATGCTGACAGGTAAGTGTCTATTTCTATAGATAGATTGATGGATGGAGTGATGGATGGATGGATGGATGGATGGATGGATGGATGGATGGATGGATGGATGGATGGATGGATGGATGGATGGATAGATAGGTACATGAGTTGAAACAACTTTTTGTTAAAAAAAATGTTTTTGTTTGAAAAAGTGAATGTTTTTTAGGCCTGTGTTACATTGATGGATGGAGTGATGGAGTGATGGATGGATGGATGGATGGATGGATAGATAGATGAATAGATGAATATATAGATACATGAGTTTAAACCACTTTTTGTTAAAAAAAATATGTTTTTGTTTGAAAAAGTGAATGTTTTTAGGCCTGTGTTATACATGGATGGATGGAGTGATGGATGGATGGATGGATGGATGGATAGATAGATAAATAGATAGATAGATGAATAGATGAATATATAGATACATGAGTTTAAACAACTTTTTGTTAAAAAAAAAAAAGTTTTTGTTTGAAAAAGTGAATGTTTTTAGGCCTGTGTTATACATGGATGGATGGAGTGATGGAGTGATGGAGTGATGGATGGATGGATGGATAGATAGATGGATAGATGGATAGATGGATAGATGGATAGATGAGTTTGATCGACTGTTTGTTCATATTTTTTTATTGTTTTGTGTTAAATATTGAAAGTAGTCTTTGGACTAATGGTTAGTTTGGGTTTAGGGTTAGTTTGGGGCTATGGTTAGGTTAGGGTTAAAATGGCATATAGGTAGGGAGGTAAAAACGACTTTCACCCTCATTAGTAACCACCCTCATTTGCATAAAGGGCATCTGATTGGCCGAATCTTAACTGTCCATATATCTGCAACGGTGTGTTTTATCTGTACGAAACTTGGTTTATATAGTAATTGATGTATGGCTAGTCGACTGGTGGTGGTTTGGTGCGCCTCTAGCGCCACCAGGTGTGTAGACACGGTACTGCACTTTATTTTTTAGATTTGTTTTTTTTTAACAGGGGTCTATTTTATAAATTGCTGTTGTATCTAGGGTTATTTTATATAGGGGTGGTCTATCCTGGTATATTTTGGGTAGGGTCTGTGTAGGTCCCGCCAGTGGTCAGTGTTTTTTGGTTTTGTTTTCTGTTTTTTTGTGCAGGTGGTGGGTAGGTTTAGCTGGTTAGGTGAGGTAGCGTGCCAGGCCTTTGGCCTTTGACCCTGCATCCATGCAGACGCCCTGACGCAAACTGAACTTGAGTTTTCCCCCAGCTGTTCACCTGTCAATGCAAAATGGTTGCATTTGCCGTGCATATCAGCACGAGTGCTGAAACAGCACCAATGCTGACAGGTAAGTGACTATTTCTATAGATAGATTGATGGATGGAGTGATGGATGGATGGATGGATGGATGGATGGATGGATGGATGGATGGATGGATGGATGGATGGATGGATGGATAGATAGGTACATGAGTTGAAACAACTTTTTGTTAAAAAAAATGTTTTTGTTAAAAAAAATGTTTTTGTTTGAAAAAGTGAATGTTTTTTAGGCCTGTGTTACATTGATGGATGGAGTGATGGAGTGATGGATGGATGGATGGATGGATGGATAGATAGATGAATAGATGAATATATAGATACATGAGTTTAAACCACTTTTTGTTAAAAAAAATATGTTTTTGTTTGAAAAAGTGAATGTTTTTAGGCCTGTGTTATACATGGATGGATGGAGTGATGGATGGATGGATGGATGGATGGATAGATAGATAAATAGATAGATAGATGAATAGATGAATATATAGATACATGAGTTTAAACAACTTTTTGTTAAAAAAAAAAAAGTTTTTGTTTGAAAAAGTGAATGTTTTTAGGCCTGTGTTATACATGGATGGATGGAGTGATGGAGTGATGGAGTGATGGATGGATGGATGGATGGATGGATAGATAGATGGATAGATGGATAGATGGATAGATGGATAGATGAGTTTGATCGACTGTTTGTTCATATTTTTTTATTGTTTTGTGTTAAATATTGAAAGTAGTCTTTGGACTAATGGTTAGTTTGGGTTTAGGGTTAGTTTGAGGCTATGGTTAGGTTAGGGTTAAAATGGCATATAGGTAGGGAGGTAAAAACGACTTTCACCCTCATTAGTAACCACCCTCATTTGCATAAAGGGCATCTGATTGGCCGAATCTTAACTGTCCATATATCTGCAACGGTGTGTTTTATCTGTACGAAACTTGGTTTATATAGTAATTGATGTATGGCTAGTCGACTGGTGGTGGTTTGGTGCGCCTCTAGCGCCACCAGGTGTGTAGACACGGTACTGCACTTTATTTTTTAGATTTGTTTTTTTTTAACAGGGGTCTATTTTATAAATTGCTGTTGTATCTAGGGTTATTTTATATAGGGGTGGTCTATCCTGGTATATTTTGGGTAGGGTCTGTGTAGGTCCCGCCAGTGGTCAGTGTTTTTTGGTTTTGTTTTCTGTTTTTTTGTGCAGGTGGTGGGTAGGTTTAGCTGGTTAGGTGAGGTAGCGTGCCAGGCCTTTGGCCTTTGACCCTGCATCCATGCAGACGCCCTGACGCAAACTGAACTTGAGTTTTCCCCCAGCTGTTCACCTGTCAATGCAAAATGGTTGCATTTGCCGTGCATATCAGCACGAGTGCTGAAACAGCACCAATGCTGACAGGTAAGTGTCTATTTCTATAGATAGATTGATGGATGGAGTGATGGATGGATGGATGGATGGATGGATGGATGGATGGATGGATGGATGGATGGATGGATGGATGGATGGATGGATGGATAGATAGGTACATGAGTTGAAACAACTTTTTGTTAAAAAAAATGTTTTTGTTAAAAAAAATGTTTTTGTTTGAAAAAGTGAATGTTTTTTAGGCCTGTGTTACATTGATGGATGGAGTGATGGAGTGATGGATGGATGGATGGATGGATGGATAGATAGATGAATAGATGAATATATAGATACATGAGTTTAAACCACTTTTTGTTAAAAAAAATATGTTTTTGTTTGAAAAAGTGAATGTTTTTAGGCCTGTGTTATACATGGATGGATGGAGTGATGGATGGATGGATGGATGGATGGATAGATAGATAAATAGATAGATAGATGAATAGATGAATATATAGATACATGAGTTTAAACAACTTTTTGTTAAAAAAAAAAAAGTTTTTGTTTGAAAAAGTGAATGTTTTTAGGCCTGTGTTATACATGGATGGATGGAGTGATGGAGTGATGGAGTGATGGATGGATGGATGGATAGATAGATGGATAGATGGATAGATGGATAGATGGATAGATGAGTTTGATCGACTGTTTGTTCATATTTTTTTATTGTTTTGTGTTAAATATTGAAAGTAGTCTTTGGACTAATGGTTAGTTTGGGTTTAGGGTTAGTTTGAGGCTATGGTTAGGTTAGGGTTAAAATGGCATATAGGTAGGGAGGTAAAAACGACTTTCACCCTCATTAGTAACCACCCTCATTTGCATAAAGGGCATCTGATTGGCCGAATCTTAACTGTCCATATATCTGCAACGGTGTGTTTTATCTGTACGAAACTTGGTTTATATAGTAATTGATGTATGGCTAGTCGACTGGTGGTGGTTTGGTGCGCCTCTAGCGCCACCAGGTGTGTAGACACGGTACTGCACTTTATTTTTTAGATTTGTTTTTTTTTAACAGGGGTCTATTTTATAAATTGCTGTTGTATCTAGGGTTATTTTATATAGGGGTGGTCTATCCTGGTATATTTTGGGTAGGGTCTGTGTAGGTCCCGCCAGTGGTCAGTGTTTTTTGGTTTTGTTTTCTGTTTTTTTGTGCAGGTGGTGGGTAGGTTTAGCTGGTTAGGTGAGGTAGCGTGCCAGGCCTTTGGCCTTTGACCCTGCATCCATGCAGACGCCCTGACGCAAACTGAACTTGAGTTTTCCCCCAGCTGTTCACCTGTCAATGCAAAATGGTTGCATTTGCCGTGCATATCAGCACGAGTGCTGAAACAGCACCAATGCTGACAGGTAAGTGTCTATTTCTATAGATAGATTGATGGATGGATGGATGGATGGATGGATGGATGGATGGATGGATGGATGGATAGATAGGTACATGAGTTGAAACAACTTTTTGTTAAAAAAAATGTTTTTGTTAAAAAAAATGTTTTTGTTTGAAAAAGTGAATGTTTTTTAGGCCTGTGTTACATTGATGGATGGAGTGATGGAGTGATGGATGGATGGATGGATGGATGGATAGATAGATGAATAGATGAATATATAGATACATGAGTTTAAACCACTTTTTGTTAAAAAAAATATGTTTTTGTTTGAAAAAGTGAATGTTTTTAGGCCTGTGTTATACATGGATGGATGGAGTGATGGAGTGATGGATGGATGGATGGATGGATGGATGGATAGATAGATAAATAGATAGATAGATGAATAGATGAATATATAGATACATGAGTTTAAACAACTTTTTGTTAAAAAAAAAAAAGTTTTTGTTTGAAAAAGTGAATGTTTTTAGGCCTGTGTTATACATGGATGGATGGAGTGATGGAGTGATGGAGTGATGGATGGATGGATGGATAGATAGATGGATAGATGGATAGATGGATAGATGGATAGATGAGTTTGATCGACTGTTTGTTCATATTTTTTTATTGTTTTGTGTTAAATATTGAAAGTAGTCTTTGGACTAATGGTTAGTTTGGGTTTAGGGTTAGTTTGGGGCTATGGTTAGGTTAGGTTAGGGTTAAAATGGCATATAGGTAGGGAGGTAAAAACGACTTTCACCCTCATTAGTAACCACCCTCATTTGCATAAAGGGCATCTGATTGGCCGAATCTTAACTGTCCATATATCTGCAACGGTGTGTTTTATCTGTACGAAACTTGGTTTATATAGTAATTGATGTATGGCTAGTCGACTGGTGGTGGTTTGGTGCGCCTCTAGCGCCACCAGGTGTGTAGACACGGTACTGCACTTTATTTTTTAGATTTGTTTTTTTTTAACAGGGGTCTATTTTATAAATTGCTGTTGTATCTAGGGTTATTTTATATAGGGGTGGTCTATCCTGGTATATTTTGGGTAGGGTCTGTGTAGGTCCCGCCAGTGGTCAGTGTTTTTTGGTTTTGTTTTCTGTTTTTTTGTGCAGGTGGTGGGTAGGTTTAGCTGGTTAGGTGAGGTAGCGTGCCAGGCCTTTGGCCTTTGACCCTGCATCCATGCAGACGCCCTGACGCAAACTGAACTTGAGTTTTCCCCCAGCTGTTCACCTGTCAATGCAAAATGGTTGCATTTGCCGTGCATATCAGCACGAGTGCTGAAACAGCACCAATGCTGACAGGTAAGTGTCTATTTCTATAGATAGATTGATGGATGGAGTGATGGATGGATGGATGGATGGATGGATGGATGGATGGATGGATGGATGGATGGATGGATGGATGGATGGATAGATAGGTACATGAGTTGAAACAACTTTTTGTTAAAAAAAATGTTTTTGTTAAAAAAAATGTTTTTGTTTGAAAAAGTGAATGTTTTTTAGGCCTGTGTTACATTGATGGATGGAGTGATGGAGTGATGGATGGATGGATGGATGGATGGATAGATAGATGAATAGATGAATATATAGATACATGAGTTTAAACCACTTTTTGTTAAAAAAAATATGTTTTTGTTTGAAAAAGTGAATGTTTTTAGGCCTGTGTTATACATGGATGGATGGAGTGATGGATGGATGGATGGATGGATGGATAGATAGATAAATAGATAGATAGATGAATAGATGAATATATAGATACATGAGTTTAAACAACTTTTTGTTAAAAAAAAAAAAGTTTTTGTTTGAAAAAGTGAATGTTTTTAGGCCTGTGTTATACATGGATGGATGGAGTGATGGAGTGATGGAGTGATGGATGGATGGATGGATAGATAGATGGATAGATGGATAGATGGATAGATGGATAGATGGATAGATGAGTTTGATCGACTGTTTGTTCATATTTTTTTATTGTTTTGTGTTAAATATTGAAAGTAGTCTTTGGACTAATGGTTAGTTTGGGTTTAGGGTTAGTTTGGGGCTATGGTTAGGTTAGGGTTAAAATGGCATATAGGTAGGGAGGTAAAAACGACTTTCACCCTCATTAGTAACCACCCTCATTTGCATAAAGGGCATCTGATTGGCCGAATCTTAACTGTCCATATATCTGCAACGGTGTGTTTTATCTGTACGAAACTTGGTTTATATAGTAATTGATGTATGGCTAGTCGACTGGTGGTGGTTTGGTGCGCCTCTAGCGCCACCAGGTGTGTAGACACGGTACTGCACTTTATTTTTTAGATTTGTTTTTTTTTAACAGGGGTCTATTTTATAAATTGCTGTTGTATCTAGGGTTATTTTATATAGGGGTGGTCTATCCTGGTATATTTTGGGTAGGGTCTGTGTAGGTCCCGCCAGTGGTCAGTGTTTTTTGGTTTTGTTTTCTGTTTTTTTGTGCAGGTGGTGGGTAGGTTTAGCTGGTTAGGTGAGGTAGCGTGCCAGGCCTTTGGCCTTTGACCCTGCATCCATGCAGACGCCCTGACGCAAACTGAACTTGAGTTTTCCCC
The DNA here is from genome assembly GCF_965113295.1 of Leuciscus leuciscus. Taxonomy (NCBI): domain Eukaryota; kingdom Metazoa; phylum Chordata; class Actinopteri; order Cypriniformes; family Leuciscidae; genus Leuciscus; species Leuciscus leuciscus. Next base: position 27,188 of record NC_138735.1, on the reverse strand, counting down.
CAGCTGTTCACCTGTCAATGCAAAATGGTTGCATTTGCCGTGCATATCAGCACGAGTGCTGAAACAGCACCAATGCTGACAGGTAAGTGTCTATTTCTATAGATAGATTGATGGATGGAGTGATGGATGGATGGATGGATGGATGGATGGATGGATGGATGGATGGATGGATGGATGGATGGATAGATAGGTACATGAGTTGAAACAACTTTTTGTTAAAAAAAATGTTTTTGTTAAAAAAAATGTTTTTGTTTGAAAAAGTGAATGTTTTTTAGGCCTGTGTTACATTGATGGATGGAGTGATGGAGTGATGGATGGATGGATGGATGGATGGATAGATAGATGAATAGATGAATATATAGATACATGAGTTTAAACCACTTTTTGTTAAAAAAAATATGTTTTTGTTTGAAAAAGTGAATGTTTTTAGGCCTGTGTTATACATGGATGGATGGAGTGATGGAGTGATGGATGGATGGATGGATGGATGGATGGATAGATAGATAAATAGATAGATAGATGAATAGATGAATATATAGATACATGAGTTTAAACAACTTTTTGTTAAAAAAAAAAAAGTTTTTGTTTGAAAAAGTGAATGTTTTTAGGCCTGTGTTATACATGGATGGATGGAGTGATGGAGTGATGGAGTGATGGATGGATGGATGGATAGATAGATGGATAGATGGATAGATGGATAGATGGATAGATGAGTTTGATCGACTGTTTGTTCATATTTTTTTATTGTTTTGTGTTAAATATTGAAAGTAGTCTTTGGACTAATGGTTAGTTTGGGTTTAGGGTTAGTTTGAGGCTATGGTTAGGTTAGGGTTAAAATGGCATATAGGTAGGGAGGTAAAAACGACTTTCACCCTCATTAGTAACCACCCTCATTTGCATAAAGGGCATCTGATTGGCCGAATCTTAACTGTCCATATATCTGCAACGGTGTGTTTTATCTGTACGAAACTTGGTTTATATAGTAATTGATGTATGGCTAGTCGACTGGTGGTGGTTTGGTGCGCCTCTAGCGCCACCAGGTGTGTAGACACGGTACTGCACTTTATTTTTTAGATTTGTTTTTTTTTAACAGGGGTCTATTTTATAAATTGCTGTTGTATCTAGGGTTATTTTATATAGGGGTGGTCTATCCTGGTATATTTTGGGTAGGGTCTGTGTAGGTCCCGCCAGTGGTCAGTGTTTTTTGGTTTTGTTTTCTGTTTTTTTGTGCAGGTGGTGGGTAGGTTTAGCTGGTTAGGTGAGGTAGCGTGCCAGGCCTTTGGCCTTTGACCCTGCATCCATGCAGACGCCCTGACGCAAACTGAACTTGAGTTTTCCCCCAGCTGTTCACCTGTCAATGCAAAATGGTTGCATTTGCCGTGCATATCAGCACGAGTGCTGAAACAGCACCAATGCTGACAGGTAAGTGTCTATTTCTATAGATAGATTGATGGATGGATGGATGGATGGATGGATGGATGGATGGATGGATGGATGGATAGATAGGTACATGAGTTGAAACAACTTTTTGTTAAAAAAAATGTTTTTGTTAAAAAAAATGTTTTTGTTTGAAAAAGTGAATGTTTTTTAGGCCTGTGTTACATTGATGGATGGAGTGATGGAGTGATGGATGGATGGATGGATGGATGGATAGATAGATGAATAGATGAATATATAGATACATGAGTTTAAACCACTTTTTGTTAAAAAAAATATGTTTTTGTTTGAAAAAGTGAATGTTTTTAGGCCTGTGTTATACATGGATGGATGGAGTGATGGAGTGATGGATGGATGGATGGATGGATGGATGGATAGATAGATAAATAGATAGATAGATGAATAGATGAATATATAGATACATGAGTTTAAACAACTTTTTGTTAAAAAAAAAAAAGTTTTTGTTTGAAAAAGTGAATGTTTTTAGGCCTGTGTTATACATGGATGGATGGAGTGATGGAGTGATGGAGTGATGGATGGATGGATGGATAGATAGATGGATAGATGGATAGATGGATAGATGGATAGATGAGTTTGATCGACTGTTTGTTCATATTTTTTTATTGTTTTGTGTTAAATATTGAAAGTAGTCTTTGGACTAATGGTTAGTTTGGGTTTAGGGTTAGTTTGGGGCTATGGTTAGGTTAGGTTAGGGTTAAAATGGCATATAGGTAGGGAGGTAAAAACGACT
>NC_138735.1:15000-17500 GCF_965113295.1 Leuciscus leuciscus | reverse complement strand
CATGGATGGATGGAGTGATGGAGTGATGGATGGATGGATGGATGGATGGATGGATAGATAGATAAATAGATAGATAGATGAATAGATGAATATATAGATACATGAGTTTAAACAACTTTTTGTTAAAAAAAAAAAAGTTTTTGTTTGAAAAAGTGAATGTTTTTAGGCCTGTGTTATACATGGATGGATGGAGTGATGGAGTGATGGAGTGATGGATGGATGGATGGATAGATAGATGGATAGATGGATAGATGGATAGATGGATAGATGAGTTTGATCGACTGTTTGTTCATATTTTTTTATTGTTTTGTGTTAAATATTGAAAGTAGTCTTTGGACTAATGGTTAGTTTGGGTTTAGGGTTAGTTTGAGGCTATGGTTAGGTTAGGGTTAAAATGGCATATAGGTAGGGAGGTAAAAACGACTTTCACCCTCATTAGTAACCACCCTCATTTGCATAAAGGGCATCTGATTGGCCGAATCTTAACTGTCCATATATCTGCAACGGTGTGTTTTATCTGTACGAAACTTGGTTTATATAGTAATTGATGTATGGCTAGTCGACTGGTGGTGGTTTGGTGCGCCTCTAGCGCCACCAGGTGTGTAGACACGGTACTGCACTTTATTTTTTAGATTTGTTTTTTTTTAACAGGGGTCTATTTTATAAATTGCTGTTGTATCTAGGGTTATTTTATATAGGGGTGGTCTATCCTGGTATATTTTGGGTAGGGTCTGTGTAGGTCCCGCCAGTGGTCAGTGTTTTTTGGTTTTGTTTTCTGTTTTTTTGTGCAGGTGGTGGGTAGGTTTAGCTGGTTAGGTGAGGTAGCGTGCCAGGCCTTTGGCCTTTGACCCTGCATCCATGCAGACGCCCTGACGCAAACTGAACTTGAGTTTTCCCCCAGCTGTTCACCTGTCAATGCAAAATGGTTGCATTTGCCGTGCATATCAGCACGAGTGCTGAAACAGCACCAATGCTGACAGGTAAGTGTCTATTTCTATAGATAGATTGATGGATGGATGGATGGATGGATGGATGGATGGATGGATGGATGGATGGATAGATAGGTACATGAGTTGAAACAACTTTTTGTTAAAAAAAATGTTTTTGTTAAAAAAAATGTTTTTGTTTGAAAAAGTGAATGTTTTTTAGGCCTGTGTTACATTGATGGATGGAGTGATGGAGTGATGGATGGATGGATGGATGGATGGATAGATAGATGAATAGATGAATATATAGATACATGAGTTTAAACCACTTTTTGTTAAAAAAAATATGTTTTTGTTTGAAAAAGTGAATGTTTTTAGGCCTGTGTTATACATGGATGGATGGAGTGATGGAGTGATGGATGGATGGATGGATGGATGGATGGATAGATAGATAAATAGATAGATAGATGAATAGATGAATATATAGATACATGAGTTTAAACAACTTTTTGTTAAAAAAAAAAAAGTTTTTGTTTGAAAAAGTGAATGTTTTTAGGCCTGTGTTATACATGGATGGATGGAGTGATGGAGTGATGGAGTGATGGATGGATGGATGGATAGATAGATGGATAGATGGATAGATGGATAGATGGATAGATGAGTTTGATCGACTGTTTGTTCATATTTTTTTATTGTTTTGTGTTAAATATTGAAAGTAGTCTTTGGACTAATGGTTAGTTTGGGTTTAGGGTTAGTTTGGGGCTATGGTTAGGTTAGGTTAGGGTTAAAATGGCATATAGGTAGGGAGGTAAAAACGACTTTCACCCTCATTAGTAACCACCCTCATTTGCATAAAGGGCATCTGATTGGCCGAATCTTAACTGTCCATATATCTGCAACGGTGTGTTTTATCTGTACGAAACTTGGTTTATATAGTAATTGATGTATGGCTAGTCGACTGGTGGTGGTTTGGTGCGCCTCTAGCGCCACCAGGTGTGTAGACACGGTACTGCACTTTATTTTTTAGATTTGTTTTTTTTTAACAGGGGTCTATTTTATAAATTGCTGTTGTATCTAGGGTTATTTTATATAGGGGTGGTCTATCCTGGTATATTTTGGGTAGGGTCTGTGTAGGTCCCGCCAGTGGTCAGTGTTTTTTGGTTTTGTTTTCTGTTTTTTTGTGCAGGTGGTGGGTAGGTTTAGCTGGTTAGGTGAGGTAGCGTGCCAGGCCTTTGGCCTTTGACCCTGCATCCATGCAGACGCCCTGACGCAAACTGAACTTGAGTTTTCCCCCAGCTGTTCACCTGTCAATGCAAAATGGTTGCATTTGCCGTGCATATCAGCACGAGTGCTGAAACAGCACCAATGCTGACAGGTAAGTGTCTATTTCTATAGATAGATGGATGGATGGATGGATGGTTAGGGTTAGAGGTTAGAGTGTAGGTTAGGGTTAGGGTTAGGTAGGGAGGTAAAAACGACTTTCACCCTCATTAGTAACCACCCTCATTTGCATAAAGGGCATCTGATTGGCCGAATCTTAACTGTCCATATATCTGCAACGGTGTGTTTTATCT
>NC_138735.1:5000-7500 GCF_965113295.1 Leuciscus leuciscus | reverse complement strand
GGGTCTATTTTATAAATTGCTGTTGTATCTAGGGTTATTTTATATAGGGGTGGTCTATCCTGGTATATTTTGGGTAGGGTCTGTGTAGGTCCCGCCAGTGGTCAGTGTTTTTTGGTTTTGTTTTCTGTTTTTTTGTGCAGGTGGTGGGTAGGTTTAGCTGGTTAGGTGAGGTAGCGTGCCAGGCCTTTGGCCTTTGACCCTGCATCCATGCAGACGCCCTGACGCAAACTGAACTTGAGTTTTCCCCCAGCTGTTCACCTGTCAATGCAAAATGGTTGCATTTGCCGTGCATATCAGCACGAGTGCTGAAACAGCACCAATGCTGACAGGTAAGTGTCTATTTCTATAGATAGATTGATGGATGGAGTGATGGATGGATGGATGGATGGATGGATGGATGGATGGATGGATGGATGGATGGATGGATGGATAGATAGGTACATGAGTTGAAACAACTTTTTGTTAAAAAAAATGTTTTTGTTAAAAAAAATGTTTTTGTTTGAAAAAGTGAATGTTTTTTAGGCCTGTGTTACATTGATGGATGGAGTGATGGAGTGATGGATGGATGGATGGATGGATGGATAGATAGATGAATAGATGAATATATAGATACATGAGTTTAAACCACTTTTTGTTAAAAAAAATATGTTTTTGTTTGAAAAAGTGAATGTTTTTAGGCCTGTGTTATACATGGATGGATGGAGTGATGGAGTGATGGATGGATGGATGGATGGATGGATGGATAGATAGATAAATAGATAGATAGATGAATAGATGAATATATAGATACATGAGTTTAAACAACTTTTTGTTAAAAAAAAAAAAGTTTTTGTTTGAAAAAGTGAATGTTTTTAGGCCTGTGTTATACATGGATGGATGGAGTGATGGAGTGATGGAGTGATGGATGGATGGATGGATAGATAGATGGATAGATGGATAGATGGATAGATGGATAGATGAGTTTGATCGACTGTTTGTTCATATTTTTTTATTGTTTTGTGTTAAATATTGAAAGTAGTCTTTGGACTAATGGTTAGTTTGGGTTTAGGGTTAGTTTGAGGCTATGGTTAGGTTAGGGTTAAAATGGCATATAGGTAGGGAGGTAAAAACGACTTTCACCCTCATTAGTAACCACCCTCATTTGCATAAAGGGCATCTGATTGGCCGAATCTTAACTGTCCATATATCTGCAACGGTGTGTTTTATCTGTACGAAACTTGGTTTATATAGTAATTGATGTATGGCTAGTCGACTGGTGGTGGTTTGGTGCGCCTCTAGCGCCACCAGGTGTGTAGACACGGTACTGCACTTTATTTTTTAGATTTGTTTTTTTTTAACAGGGGTCTATTTTATAAATTGCTGTTGTATCTAGGGTTATTTTATATAGGGGTGGTCTATCCTGGTATATTTTGGGTAGGGTCTGTGTAGGTCCCGCCAGTGGTCAGTGTTTTTTGGTTTTGTTTTCTGTTTTTTTGTGCAGGTGGTGGGTAGGTTTAGCTGGTTAGGTGAGGTAGCGTGCCAGGCCTTTGGCCTTTGACCCTGCATCCATGCAGACGCCCTGACGCAAACTGAACTTGAGTTTTCCCCCAGCTGTTCACCTGTCAATGCAAAATGGTTGCATTTGCCGTGCATATCAGCACGAGTGCTGAAACAGCACCAATGCTGACAGGTAAGTGTCTATTTCTATAGATAGATTGATGGATGGATGGATGGATGGATGGATGGATGGATGGATGGATGGATGGATAGATAGGTACATGAGTTGAAACAACTTTTTGTTAAAAAAAATGTTTTTGTTAAAAAAAATGTTTTTGTTTGAAAAAGTGAATGTTTTTTAGGCCTGTGTTACATTGATGGATGGAGTGATGGAGTGATGGATGGATGGATGGATGGATGGATAGATAGATGAATAGATGAATATATAGATACATGAGTTTAAACCACTTTTTGTTAAAAAAAATATGTTTTTGTTTGAAAAAGTGAATGTTTTTAGGCCTGTGTTATACATGGATGGATGGAGTGATGGAGTGATGGATGGATGGATGGATGGATGGATGGATAGATAGATAAATAGATAGATAGATGAATAGATGAATATATAGATACATGAGTTTAAACAACTTTTTGTTAAAAAAAAAAAAGTTTTTGTTTGAAAAAGTGAATGTTTTTAGGCCTGTGTTATACATGGATGGATGGAGTGATGGAGTGATGGAGTGATGGATGGATGGATGGATAGATAGATGGATAGATGGATAGATGGATAGATGGATAGATGAGTTTGATCGACTGTTTGTTCATATTTTTTTATTGTTTTGTGTTAAATATTGAAAGTAGTCTTTGGACTAATGGTTAGTTTGGGTTTAGGGTTAGTTTGGGGCTATGGTTAGGTTAGGTTAGGGTTAAAATGGCATATAGGTAGGGAGGTAAAAACGACTTTCACCCTCATTAGTAACCACCCTCATTTGCATAAAGGGCATCTGATTGGCCGAATCTTAACTGT
>NC_138734.1:45193424-45197228 GCF_965113295.1 Leuciscus leuciscus | reverse complement strand
CTAGAGTTAAAAGAAATACTAAAATGATTTTCACTGCACTAAAATGTGCATGTATCCAGCTAGGGTTCTTGTTCAGCGTGAAAATCACAGTGATAGTCTGTAAATGTTAATTATTTGTTTATTGGTATTAAATATCTATTTACATGGTTCTATCTATATATAGTTTATATTTAAATAGGTATATAATGTATCATTGTTATTATATAAATACTCTAAATGTATTAACATTACAGTGAGGTTTAAACCAAATTCGTGTGCGTACGTTGATGTTGTTTAGTTCTCCTGTGAGAATACTTATGAATAATCCATGTAATCATTAGTGAATGAGACTGAAAAAAGCTAAAATGCTTTAAAACGAATCACTGTTGTCGAGTATAACATTCATGTAAAGTAAAGCGATGTTCACACTGACAGGAACTCAGTGAAAGCAGGCGGTTTCCAACACCAACGAGTGACTGAGCAGAACGACTTTATTAAAGCGACAGATTGGATGGCACCATTTAGTAAGAGCAAATCAGTGGTGGCGATGTAATCACTGTCAGTGTGAATCGCAGGTTAACACCTAACCAGTTTCAGTTCTACAGAGGGTTAAAGGGTTCTTCTGTTTTTCTCTCTCTGTGTGTTAGTAAGAGAAAATGAAAACATCAGGCATCTGATAAACATGCTGAAGAGACAGAAGCAGCTCATAATCTAAGTGCTCTAGCGCCACCTAGTGTTGTGCAGGAGAACTGCAGGAACCCAGGCATTACAGGACAAGCTGAGCAAACACAACACACAGACTAAAACAAGAGCTCAAACCTGATAATAACGGCTTCCTAGACTCGTCCAGGACCTGATGGAGACCAAGTCACATGTAACACAGCAGTCTTATATCACAACACGTCTCACTCACACAGACACAGCCAGAAAGTAGGGGTGTAACAATATATTGCAATACAAAAATGCAGCAATATGTATTGTGTATAGTGTATTACTGTGTGAGAAGTTTTCAGAGTTTTAGTGTCAGTACTACATTAAACTACTATATATAATGTAGAATATAATGTAATGGAGAATATCTGTGTGTCCTGATAATGTCAAATGTCTGATGTTACAGTAAAAAGTGGCCGACATTATTTTAAATATATCTAGTCAGTGACAGAGTTCAAACATAGTCATCTACAATAATTCAGTATTTTCATCTTCAGAATCATGAATATTGTTATTCTGGTGTCTCTATTGTCCTGTGCTTTGGGTTTCAGCACCAAGTCCAAGAATATTCATTTACACCCACAATGTAATATCAAATTTAGCAGTTGAATCACCAGTAGGCCTAGATGTTTTGTTAACCTTTTATCATATGTCGTATTTTATCATATGTCTATCGCAATAGTATCGCATCATGAGTTCAGTATTGTGATTTGTATCAAATCGTGACATGAGGGAATCGTTACACCCCTAAATTTCAAAAGCAAAGTACAGCTTATATGTTTTTGTGGGTCATGTTCATGCATTCATATGTTACATGCATTAATGTTAAGGCAAATATGTTGACAATTTAAGAACTTTTAAGGGATTGTTCACCCAAAACTGAAAATTAGCCCATGATTTACTCACCCTGAACCCATCCTAGTGTACATGACATTCTTCTTTCAGCCGAACACAATCAGAGTTATATTATACAATGTCCTGGCTCTTCCAAGCTTTATAATGGCAGTGGATGGGTGTCTGTCTTTGGAAGTCCATCAAAGTGCATCTGTCCATCATAAAGTGCTCCACAGGCTCTGGCGGGTTAATAAAGGCCTTCTGAAGTGAAGCCATGAGTTTGTTTAAGAAAAATATCCATATTTAAAACTTTATTGACTAAAATAACGAGTTTCCGGCAGACGGCTGTACGAAAGTCGCCTTACGCCAGAAGAGAAACACAGCCGTTTGGGACACTTTGATGATGGATAGACTCCCATTATAAAGCTTGGAAGAGCCAGGACAACTCTGATTGTATTCGTCTGAAAGAAGAGTGTCATATACACCTAGGATGAGTTCAGGGCGAGTAAATCATGGGATAATTTTCATTTTTGCGTGAACTATCCCTTTAACTAGATGACAGTAGTTGACCTGAAAGTGAAACACTTGACAAGCACATGCAGACTGTCTGCAATCATAAGAACGGACCGATGATCTCCCCATCCTCTCTTTGGGCCTCACCGGGTTGCTGGGACCGTTCCAGAAGCTCCGGAACTCCTTGCGGGCCAAGGCGAGGACGGAGCAGGTGAGGAGCGTACAGGGAACCAGGTACAGCAGCGCCGGCTGGCCCATCTTAGACAACAGCATGACTGCGAACGTCAGCACGAGCCCCACGGTGTACGCTACAGAAACACAAGCACACACTGCTAGTCTGATCTCAGGAGAGACATGTCCTTTCATATCCAACAATATTATAGATCTGCTGCACTGACACTATTATATGAGAACTGAACTGAGCTGGACGATGACATCACGGTTTTCTCCAGAGTGGCTATATATATATATATATATATGTATATGAACTAAATTAATAACTTTTTTGACAACAAAAATGAACCATCTCTGAACTGACTTAAGCTGGACTGTGACGCTATTCTCTTCTAGAAACAAACTGCATTATTTTCCTGTTATCTCTGTGAGTGTTGACTCTCGTGTGTGTGTGTGTGTGTGTGTGTGTGTGTGTGTGTGTGTGTGTGTGTGTGTGTGTGTGTGTGTGTGTGTGACAGATCTGTTGTTCTCGTACCGACAGCGCTGGAGATGAAGTATGTTCTTCTGGAGTTTCCCGTCCACACGTCAAACTTATGGCAGTAGGACACCAGCAGTCCTGCAGACAGACAGAAGAGCGACTGATCAGCGTATGATGACCTTTCATGTAATAAAGCTCTGCAAAGCTTCAACGATCAAAGTTCAGATCATTTTGATTATAATATCTCAAACATCTCATCTCAAATCTTATCAAACATTAGAAATAATCAAAACAGAAATATTTCAAAAAATTAAAAATGGATTAGTTTACTATAAAACGTCTGTGCTTCTTCAGATATTCCCTGTCATGCAGTGTGTAATAAAAGTGTAAAAGATCAAAGTTCAGATAAACTGAGTTATCGTCTCCTAAAAGAAAGAAGTGATTCTGAACTGAAACGAGTCGTCAGTAATTCAGTCTCACTTCCTGCTGAACCTGCATAGGTTTTGTGGGATTACAAATGTAAGAATCTGTTTAAGATCTGCTGATCGTATGTCCTTGCCCTAACCCTTGCATAACATGACATGAAAAACTAAGGTAGAGTTCATTGAATTTAGCATTTAAGGTTATGATGATGACATGAGATTCTCACCAGTCCTGTTCTCTCTATCAGGAGTTAAATGAGTGGGATCACTGGGACTCTCACTCTCTGTCTTTAATGGCTCTTGGAGACCCTGTCCCAGTCGATGAATGGTTATGCTGATTGGATTAGGATTGGTAACACTAGAGTCTAGGGCGGGTTCCTAAACCTGGATTCCTCATTTGCATGTTTTGTCTAAGGTTGTCCCCCAGCTGCTCTGTCTCCATATCTAACCCTGTCCACTACATCTATGTAAACTACAGTGCGCACTGACCTAGTTAGACGTGATGACCGACAGCTTGTGTTCTCAACACAGAATCCTGCTGAAGATACAACCAAGTCTCCTGGTCTTCGCTTCTGACTTTCCTACAGTTTTTAACTAATTAGCATAATGCCAGCCTGTGGTGTTGATTGGCTGAGCAGCGTCTCTTAGCTCCGCCCTCAAACACTGTAGTGTATCTGAGACTGGAAGAGTTTG
>NC_138734.1:45178424-45188424 GCF_965113295.1 Leuciscus leuciscus | reverse complement strand
CACAGGTAACAAAGGTAACACAGGTAACAAAGGTAACACAGGTAACACAGGAAACAAAGGTAACACAGGAAACAAAGGTAACACAGGAAACAAAGGTAACACAGGAAACAAAGGTAACACAGGTACAAAAGGTAACACAGGTACAAAAGGTAACAGGTACAAAAGGTAACACAGGTACAAAAGGTAACACAGGAAACAAAGGTAACACAGGAAACACAGGTAACACAGGAAACAAAGGAAACACGGGTAACAGGAAACACGGGTAACACAGGAAACACAGGTAACAGGTACAAAAGGAAAATCAGGTACAAAAGAAACACGGGTAACAGGAAACACAGGTACAAAAGGTAACACGGGTAACACAGGAAACACGGGTAGCACAGGAAACACAGGTAACAGGTAGCACAGGAAACACGGGTAGCACAGGAAACACGGGTAGCACAGGAAACACGGGTAGCACAGGAAACACGGGCAGCACAGGAAACACGGGCAGCACAGGAAACACGGGTAGCACAGGAAACACAAGTAGCACAGGAAACACAGGTAGCACAAGAAACATAGGTAACAGGTAGCACAGGAAACACAGGTAGCACAGGAAACACAGGTAGCACAGGAAACACAGGTAGCACAGAAAACAGGAAACACGGGTAGCACAGGAAACACAGGAAACACGGGTAACACAGGTAGCAGAGGAAACACAGGTAACACAGCCACAGGTAGCACAGGAAACACAGGTAGCACAGAAAACAGGAAACAGGTAACACGGGTAGCAGGGGAAACACAGGTAACACAGGTAACACAGCCACAGGAAACACAGGTAGCACAGGAAGCACAGGAAACAGGTAGCACAGGTAGCAGAGGAAACACAGGTAACACAGCCACAGGAAACACAGGTAGCACAGGAAACACAGGTAGCACAGAAAACACAGGTAGCACAGAAAACAGGAAACAGGTAACACGGGTAGCAGAGGAAACACAGGTAACACAGCCACAGGAAACACAGGTAGCACAGGAAACACAGGTAGCACAGGAAACACAGGTAGCACAGGAAACACAGGTAGCACAGGTAGCACAGGAAACACAGGTAGCACAGGAAACACAGGTAGCACAGGAAACACAGGTAACACAGGTAGTACAGGAAACACAGGTAGCAGAGGAAACAGGTAACAGGAAACACAGGTAACACAGCCACAGGAAACACAGGTAACACAGGTAGCACAGGTAGTACAGGAAACACAGGTAACAGGGAACACAGGAAACACAGGTACAGGCATGAAAACAGGTCAGGGGTAAAAAAGGTGAGAAGGATGCGGCAGCAAAAAATCCAATCCAATCAACTTATATATATTAGGGGTGTGAACCGACACTGGTCCCACGGTTCGGTTCGATTATGATTATTATGTCATCGATCCGGTTCAATTCGATATCACGATGCATCACGATGCACTGCACCCTCAATTTTAAATTTTACTTCAAAAGTGATGTGTGCGCGCGTGTGCGTGTGCTCGCCTGTTCGGGAAGTTGCAGTGACAGAAACAGTGACATTCCAGTTTAAGTTTCAAGGGATTAAAGCTTGTTTATGACACTAAGAAAAGGAAAATCTGTCAAATAAATTTTGTTTTAAAGAAATGTTCATTTAAAAGCAGCGCTCATTAATCAGTGTATTATGTTACCATTAAAGATGCGCGCATCAACCGTCGCCGAGTCCGCTGTTGAAAGTGATGATCATCCATTTATAATCACGCGTAACAACACAGAATAATTGTAATTTGACCATCGGGTGCGGATACTTAAATCAGAGAAAGTTATTGGGGCGGGTGGGTGATTTGTTTTTGGCTGCGGATTCGGGTTACGGAGCTCATCCTCTTACTCTAAAGCAGTCAGACTCTGCCGGGCGATAACAGCTCGGGGTGAAAACGGCTAACGTGGTTTATCAAGTTAGTGGTATTACCTGTTCTATTTGTGCGTGACATGAGCGTACACAGCGCGTGTCTTCTGCAGGTCGTGCTTACCACGTTGTTCATAAAAGCCGAAATGTGCCCAGATGTTGGCTTTTAAAGTAGTTGGAGCATTTTTAATTTTCTCTCACTCGCGTCTCACCTCCCTCTGCCATTGTATGCTACCGCAACAAAGCACGTACGCGACAAATGACGTAAGAAAAGCGTCAGTACATTATAACCGGTTATGGTCTATTACTGAACCGATACCGAATCGTCCTCGTCTGCATCGCGATGCATCGTAGAAACGATTAATTTTGACACCCCTAATATATATATAGTGCTTTTTAATGTTAAATTCATCAATCTGGTGAAAATTAAACAAAGAAAATATTAGTAGTTATAATATTAATCCCATGATAGTAATAGCCATATATTGTAAAACAAATGCACTGAAAAATAAAGGAAACTTTCATAATTAGTTTTGTACTAATTTCTATACTTGAAAGAGTATATTTCTATACTTCACATTAAAGGTGTGATTGGGCTAGCCCAGTGTCAATCAAGAAAAGAACCAAATGGGCCGCTGATCTACGCGTTTCATGGGGTGTCAAAAAAAACTAACGCTGACTTTTTATTGACCAATGCATTACACACTAATTACGCACTAACCCAGCGCCGCCAATTAAGCAAAACAAAACGAATGGGCCGCCGATGTACGAGTTTTATGGGCCGTTAAGACAAAAAACGAAACAAAAAATAATGAGATGTATCGGCCCAAAAAGCACGTCGGCCCACCGGGAATCTCCCGGTAGTCCCGATGGCATTAGCCTAACTTACATGCCTGGACGTCACACAAAACAAAATCCTACCTGTAGCCTTTCACCATACACTTATTTAACAGCCTTTTTCCACCTTAGAAACATTGCTAAGCTACGTAATATGCTATCAGTTTCTGATGCAGAAAAGTTAGTTCATGCATTCATGACCTCGAGACTGGGTTACTGTAATGCTTTATTAGCTGGTTGTCCTGCATCCTCAATAAACAAGCTACAGTTAGTCCAAAATGCCGCCGCTAGAGTTCTTACGAGATCAAGAAAATATGATCATATAACACCGATTTTATCATCACTGCATTGGTTACCTATAAAGTTCCGTATTAATTACAAGGTATTGCTACTGACTTATAAAGCCCTAAACGGCTTAGCTCCAGTCTATTTAACGGATCTTCTATCGCCCTATAATCCATCGCGCTCTTTAAGATCACTAAATTCAAGGCTTTTGGTCATACCTAGGATATCCAGAACCACCAAAGGAGGGAGAGCATTTTCACATTTGGCTCCAAAACTCTGGAATAGTCTTCCTGATACTGTTCGTTGCTCAGACTCGCTCTCCCAGTTTAAAACTAGATTAAAGTCGCATCTCTTCAGCCAGGCATTCATATAATCCTACAGATCAAACTACAATCCGGCCTCTAGCTCATAAATGCCAGAGGAGAACTGGCCCCCGACTGAGCCTGGGTTCTCCCAAGGTTTTTTTTTTTCTCCATTAGGTCACCTGATGGAGTTTTAGGACACCATTAGGTCACTTGATGGAGTTTTTCGGTTCCTTGCCACTGTTGCCTTTGGCTTACTCAGTTGGGGATATTTTGGGGATATTTAATTTAATTTTATCAATCAATAAATTCCTCTTGAAACAAACTTTGTTGTATTATTTTAATTTAATACTGTGAAGCTGCTTTGATACAATCTGTATTGTGAAAAGCGCTATACAAATAAACTTGACTTGACTTGACTTATTTAGCTGCTGTTGCATCAATTGACATGCCATCTCCTTTCCTCTCTTTCTTTTTCTATGTTTAGCCCCCGACAGCTTTTTTGCATTATCCATCTTTTTCGACGACAACTCACTAACGTTACTCGTTCCTGCTCGCTCAGCGCTCACGGCGCCCGCGCCCGCTCGCGATATTATCCTGCCCTCTTCTATGTCAAAATAAAAAATAATGACATTGGCAACATCACTGTCTGTATCTGACAGGACAGTTAACATTGTAAGCTAAAGCCCCGTTCACACTGCCAGCGATTTTGTCGCTGTATGTCGCTAGTCTCTGTACTGTGAAGTCGCTTGTGGGCGTTCATAGTGCTGTCGCTCTAATGTGACTGGTAGACTGCACGTCTGGCCATATCTATACAAAATACCATCACAAGTGATATATACAACTATATCATTTTAATTTGACTAGGATTTAGGCTCAAAAGAAACAGTATGCTGTTGGGAGAGTGTTTTTATATTACCACAGCAGTGTTCAGTGGATTAAATCATTTAGCCTACTGGATTAACGATCGATCAATCAACAGATTAACTCATACTGTCATAAATTACTAAAACGTCATTCGAATTTGACAAATAATCAATTTTCTTGTCCCTAATAGTCAACATAATGCAGGGGAAACTGTAAAATGATCTGCAGCAGTGCTAAACTTGCATCATAATTACAACACTCGAACTAAATGTGTGAATTAAACTCACTGAGACTGTCGACAGTTTCTTTTCCATGCATCATTTTATTATATCCATGTATGTGGTTAGTCAAATCATATAAAACAGTGAAATCGCCCTCGAACTCCTGTCTTCCCTGCACTCGAGACGGTGACGTGAGCTGAGCTCCTCTGAAAGTCTTCTTTCCTATTGGTTGTCGCTCGCGAAAATCGCTTCTCATTTGCATAAAGTTGAAATTTCTGAACTTTTGTCGCGCGTCTCGTGTCGCTTGACACGCCCACATTCTGTCGCCAACGGTCACTGTCGCTCGTGTCGCTGGAAGTCGCCAGCGCTCCATTGAAATGAATGGGATCATGTCGCTTTGTCGCTGCGTGTCGCTGGCAGTGTGAACGGGGCTTAACTCACCTCAGGCTTGCTTTCCGACGTGCGGTTCTTTGTTCGGCAGTGTGTCATCAGACTCGCGGTGTTAAAGACTTTGAAAACAATTCTGCCCTACTCTGACTCGGATTGGCTGTCAGGTTTCGGCATTAGGAATGATGATTGGTTTTTTAAAGCTGCTAAGTTTATGGTAACTATAGAGATATGGTGGGTAAATGCTGGCCACGGCCACGACCACGACCCCCCCGTGTGTGTGTGTGTGTGTGTGTGTGTGAGAGAGAGAGAGAGTGAGTGTGTGTATCACCTGTCCTCGTTCCTGTACACGCCCCAGATCACAGCCAGTGTAATGCAGACAGCGGCGAGCAGTAGCGAGCGCACAGACACACTTCTCTCACGGCAGGACACGCTGGAAAACACACACACACACAGAGATCATAAACCTCCAATAACAGAGTGGTAACCATGACAACAGCTGGACGGTGTAGAGTTCCAGCTGTGTTCACACTAGTTCATCTGAAACATGCTGCGACTTAAATAATGCAATTAATGTCAAGTAAGCGAAACATGCATACTGTTTGTGTTTGTGTTGAACGAGAGAGGAATGTGAGCTCAAGTTTATTTGTACATCTCATTTTACACACGCAACCAGTTTCAGTTTCACTTCACAGAAAAGAGTTTAGGCTTCGAGTAGAGCTCGAGATTCTGTCCCGCCCACATCAGTCACTCTTATAGTTACAGTTATTGCTATAGTTACTGTTACAGTAACCGTTACACTGGCAACTATCAGTTATTATTAGTTACTGTTATAGTAATGTTACAGTTATCATAGTTATTGTTACAGTTACTGTTATAGTAACAGTTGTCGTTATAGTAACAGTTACAATTATCGTTATAACTATTGTTACAATTATCATTGCAGTTAATGTTATAGTAACCATTATAGTTAGTTATTATTAAAGTTATCACTACAGTTATCGTTATCATTATAGATATTATTACAGTGTGTTATAGTTACTGTTACAGTTATCATTCTTGGTTCATCATCATTTCATCAACATTTGACATGTTCATGATCATCATCTGTGAGGCTTCCTCATGTTTGTCTTGAATGTAAAAAAGTATTTTGTAATACAGTTGTAGTAAACATCAATTACACTGCTGTATTCATAGAATACCTGGATGAAGCATACTTCAGTGAACACGTGTGTGTGTGTGTGTGTGTGTGTGTTCACCTGAGCGTCCCGCAGCCCACAGCCGTCATCAGGGAATCCAGACAGTTATAGAGCGCTGATGCTGACGCCAGGCAGAATATGACGATAATCACATAAACTACAGGAGAAACACACTACATCTCAGTCACGTTCCTGAAGCCGAAGCTCTTCTAGTCTGTTAATATTCAGCATTATTATTGATTTGATTGCACTGACACTAACAGGTGAGAACAAAACCTGTTGATCTGAATTATGATTTTATTGTTGTCTGTAGAGCTGCTTTACACAGTGTTCCCACACCTTGGTTATCTTCAAATTCAAATACCCTCAAACTCAAAGATTAATGTGGGGACACATATCAAGAGAGAGCAAGGTTACCTTGTAAGATACATGTTACAGTTTTCATGCGTCAAACAATGCAAAAAATATGCATATGACAGATCTGATATTCTATTTGTGGTATTTCTGTTTTGAATATTCGGAACTTCCTCCTAAACTATTTTCAAATGATCTGATATTAACTTTTGTGTGGCTGTTGAGACGAGCTTATGCTCATGTAACTAGCCTATGTTTGCAATGTTTCACGGCGTGTCTGTGAAATGTTGAGGTTCCATCAGAGTAGTTTCGTGTGCGTGCGTGAACATCATGGCAACGCACAACACAAAGTACCACACGAAGGCCACGAAGTGTTGGTGAAATAACACATTAGCAGACTGTAGCGAATAATATGGATTTTTTTCCAGAAAACTTCTTGCACAAAATAAATTCAAGCAGTGTCAAGGACCTGTATCTGTGTGTGTTTATTTTCAAGAACTTTCCAGGGCCTTGACATCTTTTTTTTTTCAGATTCACAAACTTTCAAGGATTTCAAGGACCCGTTGGGAACCCTGTTTACAGCTGAAGCTGAATTATATTTGATGAAGGATTCTGTTATTTTCCTGTTTATTACTGTAAAGCTTTATTTTACAATCTGTACTGTATAAAGTGCTGTAGAATTAAAGCTGACTCCACTCACACACACATACTCACTGATTCACTCAAACACTCTTTGATTCACAAAGAAGCTGACGCCAGGCAGAATATGACGATGATCACATAAACTACATCTCAGTCACGTTCCTGTGTGTGTGAGACTCACCCAACCACTTGTAGAAGAAGTACATGAGCACGAGCATCACACACATCATGGCCACGAACATCAGCACCTTCAGCGGAGAGTAGAGCGAGAGTTCACCGCTGTCGGCCCGACCCTCACACACCTCTGACGATGGGCCCGCCGCCTGCTTCGCTCTGCACACACACACACACTCGCGTCAACACTAGCGTCACATGACACGTGCACTGGCCTGAACCGGTGATGTCACTCACTTCTCGGCCGCTCCGCTCCAGAACCCGCCCATGGTCACCGTGAACACAGCGATCAGTAACATGATGATGATGCTGGCGTCAAACGCAGGCACAGGGGGAGCGTATAACCTCACCTCCATTCCCTGAGGAAACACCTGACACACACACACACGTTAATATTCAGTATTATTATTACTGAACCACTGGCACTACAGATGAGAACAAAACTTGATGGATCTGAATTATGACTCTATTCTCATCAGTGGAGCTGCTTTACAGATGAATCTGAATTATATCTGATGAAGTTTGTGTGTGTGTGTGACTCTCACACACACACTCTCACACACACCTAGAAACCTGGGTGTGCTCTTTGATACCAATATTTCATTTGAAAGTCACGTGTCTAGCATCTGCGAAACCGCATTTTTCCATCTTAAATATATATCTAAATTATTACTCTCGCTCTCACTCTCGCTCACTCTCGCACGCTCCCTCGCTCTCTCGCACGCACGCACGCTCACTCTCTCGCACGCACGCTCTCACTCTCGCACGCACGCTCACTCACTCTCTCGCACGCACGCTCACTCACTCACTCTCTCGCACGCACGCTCACTCACTCACTCTCTCGCACGCTCGCTCACTCTCTCTCTCGCACGCTCGCTCACTCTCTCGCACGCTCGCTCACTCACTCTCTCTCTCGCTCGCTCACTCTCTCTCTCGCACGCTCGCTCACTCTCTCGCACGCTCGCTCACTCTCTCGCACGCACGCTCACTCTCTCGCACGCACGCTCACTCTCTCGCACGCACGCTCACTCTCTCGCACGCACGCTCACACTCTCGCACGCACGCTCACACTCTCGCACGCACGCTCACACTCTCGCACGCACGCTCACTCTCTCTCGCACGCTCACTCTCTCTCGCACGCTCACTCTCGCACCCACTCTCTCTCGCACCCACTCTCTCTCTCTCTCACCCACACACTCTCTAACAATCTCACTCTCTCACACTCACACATTTTTTCTCACTCACTCTCTCACACACACACACTGTCTCATCTTCACCTGCAGCGCGTCCAGGAGGTCCCGGTATCTCATCAGGGCCAGAGGAATCTTCACCTTGTTGTACTCGGAGTCGTTGGCTGACGGCGACACCTGGTAAGATCATGTTCACACACTGAGGATTCACACTGGTGTATGTGAGGATTCAGACTGGTGTTTGTGCTGAAACGATCATCAGTTCTTACCAGAGTTTTGTTGCTGGCGATCAGAAGCACAGACGCACCCAGATCCTGAGCAACCAGAGCTTTCTGACTGAAATCACAGCCTCCATGCATCACGACCACAGCCTGACCCTTCAACGAGCCCGGGATCACCTGGCCCGCAGAACACAGCTGAGTGGATGTCAGATTCACCAGGGGATACCCCACCTACACACACACCACACACACAGAGCTGAGCAAGTCAACTGACAGATTTGTAGTACTCACATAAGTAGGACTGGGTATCGTTTGAATTTTAACGATTACGATTCCTATTTGATTCTGTTTACTGATCCCAATTCTTATTGTTCCCTAATTTCGATTCCAAAAAGGAAAATAAAACATAGGCCTAGATATCATTCACATTTAGTCTCATTGCAAAACATTTAATTGTAGCTGAAAATCATGAACAAAAATCAAGAGGCTAAAGAACAATTTGCTTGTGGTTTAAAAATACCATAGAAAAACAACAAGCCTAACTAATATAAATTTAAAGCATTATTAAAGACAAGTAAACACTCAGTAATTAAAAAAGAACAAATAAAAAATTAGAGCAATCACAACAAATAGACAACTGAGAAAAGATACGATTGTAATAAACAGTGTTTTAAGATTTTTAGGTATTCAGGTACAGAAACTGTAATCAAATTTAAAATAACACTGCAGTTTTTAAATAAAATATACATTACAAATATTTACAAAAGTTATTCAGTCAAGAAGAACGAACAAATTTTCTTTTGTTGTTTGATTAGTGTTATTATAGAGACGGCTGCAGGAATATTAGTGTAATTATAGAGCAGGAATATTAGTGTTATTATAGAGAGGAATATTAGGCTGCTGTCACTTTAAGAGCTGCACAGATCCAATATACTGATACACATGAGAACAGAAAACAGAGTCTCTCACGCTTGAATGATTTAAAGTCATATTGAAATGCTCACAAACGAATCGATAAGAAGAATCGAAATGTTAATTTTAAAGCAAGTATCTGATTCCTGACCTGGAAGTATTAATTTCCAGAATTGGAATCAATTTTCGATTCTCAACCCTACACATAAGGCCCTATTATTGTAAAAAAAAAAAAAAAAAAAAAAAACTCATGATTTCAAATTAATAATCTTTTTGATTGCTAAAATGTAACCATTAAAACGTAAAACAGAATTTGGGAATGAATCTTTCCCGGCCTGACTCTCTCACCGCTGCTCTCAGGCTGTCGGAGATGTTGCTCCAGGACGAGTTGAACACCAGACAGTATTCTCTGAATGCAGATCCATTAGACGCACGGAGAATTGCCTCCTGACTGGCGATCTGTGAGAGAAACACACAAACACTCGCCGATTCAGTCAAACACTCGCCGATTCACACAACCA
>NC_138734.1:45165924-45170924 GCF_965113295.1 Leuciscus leuciscus | reverse complement strand
TCAGAGTTATTATTAATCTTGGCTAACGTTATTTAATAAAAACACGGTTTATTTTTGTGTTAAGGCTCATTAAATAATGTTAACAGACACAACTTTTATTTTTTTTAAATAAGTCAAAAGAAAAAACAAGATTCGTCAATTTTAAATATCAGCCTTTTTTTTGCCATTTATAAAAAATTCCATTCTCGGATGGCAAAGGAAAATCAGGAAGAACAAAAATATCCTGTGCCACCCACGCTGGGCGGGGCTTAAGCAAGGAGAAGGATCCGGCTCTCTGATTGGCCGGGTGTGGCTTCCGCTGGCCTGCTGTGTTTATATAGCCAATCAGCGCGCAGCAGAGGGTAGTGTCTGAGCCGTCGCGAGCGCTCGAGATTCTCTTGGTGGAAGATCGCGAGGAAGCGCCATCGTCCAGCTTTCATTCAGCGTCATGGAGGACTCGAGTAGTTGACATTTCCTTTAACCTTCTCTTTTCACGCTTTCCTTCGTACGGTCATCGGTCCGCAATCGGTGTTATCCACGACTTTCTCTTGCGCGTCTGTCTCAGTTTGAGGATGAAGCTCATCATCGGCATCGGAGGGTGAGTGAGTGGAGCGCGTGCTCGATGCAGACCGCGTGGTGCGCGCGACCTTTCGTTCTATTTGGGAAACAAATCACCATAGCAACCGCATTTCCCGCCAGAGTGTTACCTATCAAAAAGACGTTACAAAGATTCTGAGGCGTTTTTAATTAATTAATTCACACAGCTAAAATCAGCGTCATGAAGTAATCACGTTTTTAACGTCTTTTTGATTACAGTTACGTCAAAAAATAAATAAAAGTAATTGAAAAATTGTCAGACGGTACTGATTACTTCGGTAAAATAATGTAACGGTTACTCTATTCCATTGTGAGCGTGTGACGCGCAGTTCATGTTATTTATGTGTTGTGTGTTTATAATATTATGGCTTGGCTACAGGGGAAAATTAGCCATTTGTGTAATACTGTAAAGTAAAAATAATAAACTTTGTTATGTAGCACCTTTAAAGCAGCTTCTCAGGGCACTTTATATAATAAAACTGACAGAATAAAATACAAACCATACAAAAAATCATTACAAAATAGTTATAATCATCAAGACAAATCTAACCTAAAACAATGAGTAAAGAGATTAATGTGAAGTAAAGGCTTGGTGGTATTGTGGTGTTTTGGTGCCGAATGATTGGCATGTATGTAATAACACCGTGTGTGTTCAGGTCAGTAATGTGCTGTGTGTGTGTTTCAGGGTCAGTAATGTGCTGTGTGTGTTCAGGTCAGTAATGTGCTGTGTGTGTGTGTTTCAGGGTCACTAACGGCGGTAAGACGACGCTGACGGACGGCCTGATCAAGAGTCTGCCGAACTGCTGTGTGGTTCATCAGGACGATTTCTTCAAGGTCAGTGTGAGCAGAAACAGCTTCACGTTCACGTTCAGCTCCAGGGCCGGGCAACCACAACTTCATTACGTTACATTTCCACTTCAATTGGCTTCGATAACGCGGTTAATTCATGTTTTAAACTTTTTAATGACATAATTGACTCCCAATTCGTTTTTTGAGATGTATAATAGTGCGTACATTTATCAAAACGCTCCTCTAGAGTTATTTTTCTAGTTGACTATCGAGTTAATGGACACCGAATGGCTTTAAATGACATTATTGTTGTCAGGGTTCGTACAAAGTGCTTAACTTACTTGAATTTGACTTTTTGAGATGTAAGTCCTGGAAAGCCCTTGAAAACAGCCATATTTATGAAGAGGGACTTGAAAAGTGCTTGACTTATTTAAATACAATGTATATTAAATAAAAAAAAAAATGAAAACACACAAATACAATCTTTTCACGCAAAATGAACACTGCAGCCTGTGTGGAAAAAATCCTTAAATACTAAAGATATCATTTGATAAGTGCGATCTCTGATTATAGTCCTTGGAAAAACAAACAAAAGTAGCGCTTGAAAAGTCCTGGAAGTAAATTTTCCAGTGTCTGTACGAACCCTGTTTATTGCCGTCTTTTGGCGGGTGAAACTCTGACTGATTTCAGGAAGTTGTTCTGATCCTTCAACATTCCTTCTGATGTTCATCATGTTTATTTGCTGCTGTAACTAGTAGTAAAGAGGAACAGTTGATCGGTTCAACATTAAAGAGACACAAACACACATTTACTGACTGAACTTCATTATAAAACCGACAGGATTTGACAGCTGAGACTGTGTTTCATATCTAAACTATCGACATTTATTGCGATTATTGGACGACAGGAGCTACGAATGAAGTTTAGTGACGTTTTAATCGTTCGTCGACTGAACGCCGCATCTGAAAGCTCTGTTCTCGAAGCGTACGGGCTCCTCACGTTGACCCAGCCCTGGTCAGCTGACCCGCAGGTTAGCGCTGGTGATGATCAGATCCACACGAGTGCGTCTCATTGGTGTATGTTTCAGCCCCAAGATGAGATTGAAGTTGATGACGATGGCTTTAAGCAGTACGATGGTAAGCCAAGGGCTTGTGCGTGTGGTTTTGCATGTTCATTTTAAGCGATGCGTGTGCGGCGCGCTCACACGTGCGTGTGTGTGTGTGTGTGTGTGTGTGTGTGTGTGTGTGTGTGTGTGTGTGTGTGTGTGTGTGCGCGCAGTCATCAGCGCTCTGGACATGGACGCCATGATGAGCACCATCACTGCATGGCAGCAGAACCCGGTGAAGTTCGAGAGATCTCACGGCGTCAACAACAGCCTGGACTCCGAGATCCTTCCACGCTCCCGAGACGACGTTCACATCCTGATCGTGGAGGGGTTCCTGCTCTACACCTACGGGTGAGTGACACACACACACCTAAACCTGTCGTTAAAGTTGAAGTGACCCCTGACCCTGACCGAACGCCTCTCTCTTCTGCAGACCTTTGATCGATGTGTTCGACCAACGATACTTTATTTCCATTCCATACGAAGAATGCAAAAAGAGGAGGAGGTGAGTGTCACACGTGTGTGTGTGTGTGTGTGTGTGTGTGTGTGTGTGTGTGTGTGTGTGTGTGTGTGTGTGTGTGTGTGTGTTTGAAGAAGATTCAACACACACCTGATCTCACTGTGTGTGTGTGTGTGTGTGTCAGCTCAAGGAACTATGCCGTGCCGGACCCCCCCGGTCTCTTCGACGGACACGTCTGGCCCATGTACGTCAAACATACTAAGATCATGGAGGACTCAGGAGTCGATGTTGGTGAGTGTCGTGCTTTGAGGTTTTATTGTCTATATTCTGGTATATTGATTGTATGATTGTTTGATTGTTTTTATGCGATAAGAAGACATGCACATAAAATACGCTTGTGACAAATAATTACGACATACTAAGTCAAAATGATTACATAAAAGTTTATATAACTTCTTGTAATTATGACAAAAAGTTGAAATTATGATGGTGAAATTGACATAAAAAGTTGAAATTACAAACTAAGCTGAAATAAGTCATTATGATTTAAAAACAAATATTATGACAAATTAAGTCAAAATTATGACATTGACAAAAATGTTAAATGACAAAAAGTCAAAATTATTACATAAAGGTTGATATTATATGTTAAGTTGTAATAAAAAAAAAAGACAAAAGTCAATTTTATAAATATATATATATATATATATATATTCACATTGCAGAAACTTTGACTTTTATCACTGATATTCTGCATCAGGAAGTGATGATCTTGAACACATGTGATGGAAACACTCAGTGTTTAACGTGATACTCCTGCTAAACTCACACATCTGATGAGAGTCCGCACTGATGGAGTGTGTGTTCTGTGTTTCAGTGCAACTTGACGGAACCATGTCTAAGGAACGGCTTTATAACCTCGTGTTCGGAAACATCCTGAACCGCATCCAGCAGGAGCGGCCCTGAGCAGCGGTACATGAGCGTGACCTTTAACCCCGGAGCCAGAGCTCTGTTACTGTCATAAGCGCTGCACACACTCACACCAGACATGATTCAGACTCCAGATGTCATTTGTGATATTTCTTCACTAGTGTGATCAGGACACTATAGTTCATTAGTGTAAGTGAGGAGAGCCAAAATAAAGTAAACTGTGTCATATTATACCCAGAAACTCTTCATAAAGCGACTACCAGTGACATTTATACACATCATAAAGACACTTTGAGCTGATCATGTTTTGCTGAAGTGTTTGGTCTTTAATTGCTAATGCTCTTTTTACACACAGACTGAACACAATGAAGCATTGCTTGGTGATTGGTTGAGCTAAACTGGTATTATCTAATAGTGTAGTTAAATTTAACAGCTGACAGATATTCAACATAATTCATGTGTGAGACAGTCTAACAGAAGGACGGACAAAACCAGTCAAATATCAACTGAGTTCTGCTCATATTTATTACTATTCTCTAAACTATAGCGAATAATGTGAGAAATGTTGAAGGTGTGAATAATGTTGGTTTGACTGAGTTTGAGAGTGTAAAGAGAGATATGATCAGATTACAGAAACTGTTTGAGTTGTGGCGATCATAAACCCCAGACCCGTTCTAGACCATAATCTGATCATGTGACGTGTGTGTTTCTGATCATGTGACCTGTGTGTGTTTGTACTCTCTGATCATGTGACCTGTGTGTGTTTGTACTCTCTGATCATGTGATGTGTGTTTCTGATCATGTGACCTGTGTGTGTGTGTTTCAGGTCTGATGGGCCTCTCCAGGAGCCAGCTCTCGGCTCGACTCCCGCCACAGCGTTTACTCCATTGCTGTTGTTTTTGATCAGTTTTATATCCTCTGTATTTATTGCTTCAGGGCGTTATAAAGCTCGTCGGCGTCAGGACTGAGGCTCTTCTATGCATGGTTGCAGATACAAGCACAAACTAATAAATGAAGCTCCTGCAACTCCGTCGTGTGTGTGTGTCATTCATGCAAAGTCATTCCAAACCCAGAAGAATGAACGTTCATCTTCACTGGATGAACTAGTCCGTGTGTGTCGAACGGCTCATTATAATGGGA
>NC_138734.1:45138424-45155924 GCF_965113295.1 Leuciscus leuciscus | reverse complement strand
AACTCAGGCATGATCTTACTCAAGAAAACCAGTGATGCTCACAATGTTTTATCAGGAACACTTTGCAATAAGGACTCATGCGTTAGTGAACATGAACTTACAATAAGCAAAGTATTTTGGCTACACTTTATTTGGCAACACTTTCGATTACAGTGTAATTGTAACATATGTTACATGTACTTAACCATAGTAATATTAACAGTAAATTATGCATAATTACATGCAACTAACCCTCAACCAAACCCTAATCTTATAGTAAATACATGTTAATTAATATTACTCAGTACTTAAATATATAATTACACTGTAACATAAAGTGTAACTCATTATTTTAAGGTGTCTTTGTTACAGCGTAATTGTACATTGAAATACTGAATAATATAAATCATTATAGGGTTAGTTGCCTGTAATATACAGTGTGTAACAAGAATGTTAGTTGATAAAGATAGTTGTTCGTGTTAGTGCATTAACTAATATGAACAGATACAACTTTTGATTTTAATATGTATTAGACAATGTTGAAGTTAACATTAAATGCTATTAGTTCATGTTAACTAATGTTAATAATTGAAACTTGGTAACACTTTACAAAAATGTTCATTAGTTAACATTATTATTAACTAACATGAACTAACAATTAGCAATACTGTAATGTTGCTGAGGAAGACAAGCGAAGACGAGGATCTAAACGCAGGGTATGGCAAGCCGTTTTAACATTTAATCATTTAAACCGACTAGTCTCTATTTTCATGCTACTAGTACTTATTTTTTAGATACTAGTATCTATTCCATTAAGTACTAGTACTTATTCATTAGCTACTAGTGCTTATTCTTTAGGTACTAGTGCCTATTCTTTAGATACTAGTGCTTATTCTTTAGGTACTAGTACTTATTCAATAGATACTAGTACTTATTCATTAGATACTAGTACTTATTCATTAGATACTAGTTCCTATTAAATAGATACTAGTACTTATTCATTAGATACTAGTACTTATTCAATAGATACTAGTACTTATTCATTAGATACTAGTTCTTATTCAATAGATACTAGTACTTATTCATTAGATACTAGTTCCTATTAAATAGATACTAGTACTTATTCATTAGATACTAGTACTTATTCATTAGATACTAGTACCTATTAAATAGATACTAGTACTTATTCATTAGATACTAGTACTTATTCCAATAGTGACTAGTAACTATTCTTTTGTTACTAGTAACAAATATTTTTTTTTGCCATTGACTTCTATGGGGATCTGTCATTCAGATATCATCTATTCAGTTCTGACTAGTATGTATTCCAATTGTGACTAGTACATATATATTAGATACTAGTAGTTATTTATTAGGTACTAGTACCTATTTTTTAGATACTAGTACCTATTACTAGATACTAGTATGTATTCAATAAATACTAGTACTAAGTCATTAGATACTAGTACCTCTTAAATAGATACTAGTACCTATTAAATAGATACTAGTACTTATTCATTAGATACTAGTACTTATTCAATAGATACTAGTACTTATTCATTAGATACTAGTACTTATTCATTAGATACTAGTACTTATTCATTAGATACTAGTACCTATTAATTAGATACTAGTACTTATAAATTAGCTACTAGTACTTATTGAATAGATACTAGTAACTATTTATTAGATACTAGTATTTATTCCAAATGTTACTAGTAAGATTTTGGATTTTACTAGTAAAATTTTTAATTGAACTATCCAGTGGCCGTTCTGACTAGTCATAACATAAGACGAGTAAAAAAGCAGTTGTGACTAGTAAAATAAAAAATCTTACTAGCAACATTCGGAATAAATACTAGTATCTAATAAATAGGTACTAGTATCTATTGAATAAGTACTAGTAGCTAATTTATAAGTACTAGTATCTAATTAATAGGTACTAGTATCTAATGAATAAGTACTAGTATCTATTGAATAAGTACTAGTATCTAATGAATAAGTACTAGTATCTATTTAATAGGTACTAGTATCTATTGAATAAGTACTAGTAGCTAATTTATAAGTACTAGTATCTAATTAATAGGTACTAGTATCTAATGAATATGTACTAGTATCTAAAAAATAAGTACTAGTACCTAATAAATAACTACTAGTATCTAATATATATGTACTAGTCACAATTGGAATACATACTAGTCAGAACTGAATAGTTGATATCTGAATGACAGATCCCCATAGAAGTCAATGGCAAAAAAATGTATTTGTTACTAGTAACAAAAGAATAGTTACTAGTCACTATTGGAATAAGTACTAGTATCTAATGAATAAGTACTAGTATCTATTTAATAGGTACTAGTATCTAATGAATAAGTACTAGTATCTAATAATAAGTACTAGTATCTAATGAATAAGTACTAGTATCTAATAATAAGTACTAGTATCTAATGAATAAGTACTAGTATCTAATGAATAAGTACTAGTATCTATTTAATAGGTACTAGTATCTAATGAATAAGTACTAGTATCTAATGAATAAGTACTAGTATCTATTGAATAAGTACTAGTACCTAACGAATAAGCACTAGTATCTAAAGAATAGGCACTAGTACCTAAAGAATAAGCACTAGTAGCTAATGAATAAGTACTAGTACTTAATGGAATAGATACTAGTATCTAAAAAATAAGTACTAGTAGCATGAAAATAGAGACTAGTCGGTTTAAATGATTAAATGTTAAAACGGCTTGCCATACGCAGGGTATTTTAATAAAGTAACAGGAAACATGGAACACAGAACTCAAAGGAACAAAACCAGGGAATCACAGAGGCAACCATTACATGAACAACAACTGACAAGGTAACAAGTGAAACACAAGGGCTATAAATACACAGAGACAAACAAGCTTAACTAAGTAACAAGGGGGCGTGGTTAATAAGAAACACCTGGTGAGACTAATAAACAAGAAAGACTACAAAGGACTACAAAACATAGCACATAACAGGAAATAACAAAAGTGCACACAAGACAAGGGAAACACAGGACAGGAATCATGACAAATACATTTGTTGCTGTATTTTTAATCTTTGTTCATGTTAGTTCACAGTGCATTAACTAATGTTAACAAGATTTTTAAAAAGTATTAGTAAATGCATTAACAATTAACAAAGATTAAAGGGGAGGTACTGTATAATGCCCTTTTCACAAGATGTAAAATAAGTCTCTGATGTCCAGAGTGTGTGTGTGAAGTTTTACCTCAAAATACCCCACAGATATTTTTATAGCATGTTCAAATCGTCACTTTTTGAACAAAAAACGCACCGTTTTTGTGTCCATTGCAAATGAGCTGCTTCTCCCGGCACAGGGGGCGGAGCAACAGGACATTTCTGAATAGTTAGTTGATGAATTTATGTATCTGATGTGGAGTTAACGATCTTCTAGTCATTGATTAGCATATTCTGTGTTGATAATCAATAAATCATGTTCTGGGGCGGGGTTTATGTAAATTCTAGGGTTGGTGATGTCACTAACCCGTGAGGAATGTGGTGTAGTCTCTACCAGCCGTTTGTTGTAGTTCTTAAAGTGATTTCTGTAAAAGGAAATCTCTCCCTTTGCTTTGAACTTTGAGCGTCGTAACTTTGCAGATGTTGTTTATGCTCACACAGCAACATTACACACTAACTACAGTTAGAGAAGAGAAATCATAATCAACCACCCCTTTAATAAATGCTAAGTGCAGTTCATTATTAGTTCATGTTAATTAATGTAGTTAACTAATGTTAACCTTATATTCAATAATGAACTTTATTGTAAAGCGTTACCTGAAACTTTATTGAAAATTGTTACAGTTTTATCATATTTGTTTACATTAAAAGAGCATTATATAAGGTAATAAATTATGTTGATAAAAGAGCACACCAACACTTTCATTACAGTTTTATTATTTATCTGGATAGAAATGCACATGATGATAATAATGATGATAAAGAGTCACCAGAGCATCTTTATCACATTTAGTCCCAGAGAATCCAACTCGTTTAAGAGGTTTCTCAGATCAGTTTTATGAGGACAGGGACGGTTACAGGGGCGGAGTCTAAGAGCAGTGGGCGGGGCTGTGAGAGGGGCGGAGTCTGTGTGCAGTGGGCGGGGCGGTGACAGGGGCGGAGTCTGTGTGCAGTGTGCGGGGTGGTTACAGGGCCAGAGTCTAAGAGCAGTGGGCGGGGCTGTGATAGGGGCGGGGTCTGTGTGCAGTGGGCGGGGTGGTGACAGGGGCGGAGTCTGTGTGCAGTGGGCAGGGCGGTGACAGGGGCGGAGTCTGTGTGCAGTGGGCGGGGCTGTGACAGGGGAGGAGTCTGTGTGCAGTGGGCGGGGCTGTGACAGGGCAGGAGTCTGTGTGCAGTGGGTG
This sequence comes from Leuciscus leuciscus, assembly GCF_965113295.1. Classification (NCBI taxonomy): domain Eukaryota; kingdom Metazoa; phylum Chordata; class Actinopteri; order Cypriniformes; family Leuciscidae; genus Leuciscus; species Leuciscus leuciscus. Next base: position 45,151,541 of record NC_138734.1, on the reverse strand, counting down.
GGGCTGTGACAGGGGCGGAGTCTAAATCAGTGGGCGGGGCGTGACAGGGGCGGAGTCTGTGTGCAGTGGGCAGGGGTGTGACAGGGGCAGGGGTGTGACAGGGGCGGAGTCTAAAGCAGTGGGCGGGGCGGTGACAGGGGCGGAGTCTGTGTGCAGTGTGCGGGGTGGTTACAGGGCCAGAGTCTAAGAGCAGTGGGCGGGGCTGTGATAGGGGCGGAGTCTGTGTGCAGTGGGCGGGGTGGTGACAGGGGCGGAGTCTGTGTGCAGTGGGCAGGGCGGTGACAGGGGCGGAGTCTGTGTGCAGTGGGCGGGGCTGTGACAGGGGAGGAGTCTGTGTGCAGTGGGCGGGGCTGTGACAGGGGAGGAGTCTGTGTGCAGTGGGTGGGGCTGTGACAGGGGCGGAGTCTAAAGCAGTGGGCGGGGCGTGACAGGGGTGGAGTCTGTGTGCAGTGGGCAGGGGTGTGACAGGGGCAGGGGTGTGACAGGGGCGGAGTCTAAAGCAGTGGGCGGGGCGGTGACAGTGGCGGAGTTGTGTGCAGTGGGCAAGGGTGTGACAGGGGCGGAGTCTGTGTGCAGAGGGCAGGGGTGTGTCAGGGGCAGGGTCTAAAGCAGTGGGCGGAGCGGTAACAGGGGCGGAGTCTGAGGGCAGTGGGCGGGGCTGTGACAGGGGCGGAGTCTGAGGGCAGTGGGTGGGGCGTGACAGGGGCGGGGTCTGTGTGCAGTGGGCGGAGCTGTGACAGGGGCAGAATCTGTGTGCAGTGGGCGGGGCTGAGCTCAGTGTGTGTGAGGCGCTGGTTCAGGCGTCGCCGGAGCGTTTGGCGGGTTTGGCGACGAGGCGTCTCTCTCGCTCCAGCTCTCTCTCTCGCTGCTGCTCGCGCTCCAGATCTTCCTTCTGCTTGTGTTGCTGCAGCTTCAGCGCTCGCTTCTGCACACATTCATACACTCTTCACTCTTAATCTGTCGTTCCGTCTCAAACGGCAAAGCATACTAACCCAGGGTAAAGTATGGAAGCTTGTTTCTGCCACGGAATAAAAATAAAAACAAAGAATTTCCTCTCGGAATCCTGACTTTTCTTTCAATCGTAGTTTATATCTATTAATTCAGACTTTTTTCTCGCAATTCTGATTTTTTTCTCGTAAACGCAAGTTTATATCGTGCAATTTAGACTTTTTTTTTTATTCTGACTTTTTTCTCATAAATGCATTTTTTCTCGTAAAAGCAAGTTTATATCTCGCAAATCTGACTTTTCTCACAATTCTGACTTTTTTCTCGTAACCGCAAGTTTATATCTCGTAATTCTGACTTTTTTTCTCGAAATTCAGTTCTTTTTTCGTAAATGCAAGTTTATATCGTCATTCTGACTTTTTTCTCGGAATTCAAAATCTTTTCTCGCAATTCTGACTTTTTTCTCGCAAAGGCAAGTTTATATCTCGCAATTCTGACTTTTTTCTTGCAATTCAGACTTTTCTCGTAAACGCAATTCTATATCTTGCAATTCAGACTTTTTTTCTCATAAAGGCAAGTTTATATCTTGCAATTCAGACTTTTTTCTCGTAAACGCATGTTTATATCTCGCAATTCAGACTTTTTTCTCACAATTCAGACTTTTTTTCTCGTAAAGGCAAGTTTATATCTCGCAATTCTGACTTTTCTCGCAATTCAGACTTTTTTCTCGTAACCGCAAGTTTATATCTCGCAATTCTGACTTTTCTCGCAATTCAGATTTTTTTTCTCGTAAAGGCAAGTTTATATCTCGCAAATCTGACTTTTCTCGCAATTCAGACTTTTCTCGTAAACGCAATTCTATATCTTGCAATTCAGACTTTTTTTCTCGTAAAGGCAAGTTTATATCTTGCAATTCTGACTTTTTTCTCGCAATTCAGACTTTTTTTTCGTAAAGGCAAGTTTATATCTTGCAATTCAGACTTTTTTCTCGTAAACGCATGTTTATATCTCGCAATTCAGACTTTTTTCTTGCAATTCTAACCCTTTTCTCACAATTCAGACTTTTTTTCTCGTAAAGGCAAGTTTATATCTCGCAATTCTGACTTTTCTCGCAATTCAGACTTTTTTCTCGTAACCGCAAGTTTATATCTCGCAATTCTGACTTTTCTCGCAATTCAGACTTTTCTCGTAAAGGCAAGTTTATATCTTGCAATTCTGACTTTTTTCTCGCAATTCTGACTTTTTTTTCGTAAAGGCAAGTTTATATCTCGCAATTCTGACTTTTTCTCACAATTCAGATTTTTTTTCCACACAATTGTGAGTTTATACTGTATTTCACAATTCTAAATTCAGAATAGTGAGAATTATAATTGTTTTTTATTCCCCTGCAGAAACAAGCTTCCATATAAACATGAAGAGCAGTAAAGAATGAATCTCCAGAAGACTCGCCGCTCAAACCTTTAGTCTGGTCGTCTTGTCGTGCAGAACGATCATTTCTTTGCGAATGTTCACCAGTTTGCTGTGATAAACTTTGGCCTCTGTGAACTGAAACACATCAGCTGTCAGTCTGACGACGCTTCTACGAGAGGAACCACGCGATTAAAACTCACCAGTGCGTTCAGATCAATCATGGCGTTGCACTCGCGGAATTTTGTGACTTCTTGCTCCAGCGTATCCAACAAAATAACTTGATTTTGTCTGGAAGTGAGAACAAATAAAGGATGATTTCAGGAGGGCAGGGTTTTGAATTCAAATGTCTTTTCTTTGCAGTCTGATCAAATGATGGACGTCACTGACTGAAGCTTCATGCAACAGATCATCAGTGTTAGCACGCGCGTGGACAGAGTTAGCAAGCGCGTGGACAGAGTTAGCACGCGCGTGGACAGAGTTAGCACGCGCGTGGACAGTGTGTTATATGTGATCATACGTGAGTTCCTGCAGGGTTTGCTTGGAGGCGTTGAGCTCCGGCTGATAGTGTGACAGGAATCCTTCAGTCAGTCTCTGGATCGTGTGCTCATCCACACACACCACGTCCTCCATCACGACACACACTGCAAACACACACACACACACACACACACATCAACATCCTCCATCACGACACACACTGCAAACACACACACAAACACACACACACACACACACACATCAACATCCTCCATCACGACACACACTGCAAACACACACATCAACATCCACACACACATCAACATCCACACACAGATCAACATCCACACACACATCAACATCCACACACAGATCAACATCCACACACACCACGTCCTCCATCACGACACACACTGCAAACACACACATCAACAGAACCATAAAACTAGGTTTTTATTAGTAGACTAGCATTTATGAATGTGATATAAAAATAAAAAGTTTTCTGAAGCCTGTGTGTGTGTGTGTGTGTGTGTGTGTGTGTGTGTGTGTGTGTGTGTGTGTGTGTTTGTGTTCACCTGTGTCCTGCTCGCTTTCCTCCTGCGGTCTATCCATCATCATCATCACAGTCACCAGCAGCCCCTGAAACACACACACACACACACACACACACACACACACACAGTCAGGTTCCACAGAACCACATTAATCGTGTGTACGTCACTGATCACATCTGTCTGAACACGAACCCTCTTGAGCGCATCATATTCCCGTCAGATGAAAGTGATTCTTCTTCTATCTTGTGTATTTAATGGCGGTCAGCAAACCTGATGTGATAGTGAAAACGCTTCCAGGAGCGGCTCACAAACATCATGTGACCGAAGCTCATGTGACCCAGAGACTGTTTACTGTCTATATCACAACGCGACGCGCTGCCACTCTGAGAGCACTTCCGCCTTTAATCACGTGCCGCTGAGCGACGCCTCCGATTGGCGGAACGATTGTACCGGAGTCAAGCCACCTTTATTTCTATAGCGCTTTATACAATACAGATTGTTTCAAAGCAGCTTTACAGTGATAAACAGGAAAATTATGCATTTGATCAAATATCAAATGAAAGATAAATTAGTTAATTTAATCTATAAAGTAGTTCTTCAAAAATGATGTCACCGTCAGCTCAGTTCAGTTCTCATTCAGCAGCGGACTAACTTATATAATATAATATAATAATATCAGAAATAGCTTTATTGCTAAGTAACCTTGAACACAAGGATTTTTTCTTGATACATACACACATACAAATACAACAGTGAAATGTGCTAAAGAGGTATAATATATAATTACATGTTAATTTTGCACATGAATGTGAACTTTGAATGCGCGCGCGCTGTAGTAGAGCTGGAACGCGCGCAGAGTGGACGCGCTAACATTAAACACTCTCTCTCTCTCTCATACACACACACACACACACACACACACACTTACTCACACTCTGAGATTTCCCCGAACTCACACCGCAATGGACGGAACCAGCGAACGGCAGAGTTTAGGAAGGTTTGTACTCTTTTAATGATGTTTTCGTTGTGTTCAGTGTGTGTAGTGTGTGTAGTGTGTGTTCAGTGTGTGTTCAGTGTGTGTTCGCTGACATTCAGTCCTGAAACACATGAACGCGCTGAAACACTGATGAACACACTGAACAAACTCTGTGCTTTAGCGTTTCATATCTGACGAACTGAACATCATTGTCTCTGAAGTCAATGCTACCCTTTTTCTAAATGTCATAATAATTTGTTAACAAACAAGTATTCATTCCTTCAATGAGCTCATTGTTTCTGCCTTAAATTATTACATTGTTTAAATTAATACCTTTTTCGCTAACTGCGATTCTAAAATGCATAACTTAGACAGTCACCTCTGATAACAGATCTGTCTAAATTATAATGTGGACTCTTGTCTTTTCTGTAAAGCTGCTTTGAAATGATGTGTATTGTGAAAAGCGCTTTACAAATAAATGTGAATTGAATCAACAACACTGAACTGACTGGAGCTCAATAGTGACTCTTGTGTTTTAGAGTTGCTTTATTTGACCGTGTCTGTATTTGATGATGTTTCCTGTTGTGTGCTGGTAAAGCTGTTGTGTTTCAGGTAACCTGGCGCTTCGACCCACGAGACAGTGTCAGTTCCTCCCGCACTGACGCTTCAGAGAGGTCCGGTGTCCGGCAAGCAGTGTTACGTTTAAAAGACGTCTAATATCCGCCCAAACACAGCCTGACGTCTCTAGGCTGAAACAAGGCAAAATTTGGGCTGTCAGTGAAAATGTTATAGACGTCTAAACCAGAGCCCAAGATTAGACGCACAGGTTACGCATAGAACATGTCAAAGAAATGATACCAAACACCAAATTCAAGGTTATTTTGGCTAGAAGTGTGTTACTCTGGTCTATACCCAGCAAGCAAAGTCCATCATTTCACTGTCTAGGTTAACTATAGACCCGATATAGTCCGGCTATGAGTAGGTTAACTATAGACCCGATATAGTCCGGCTATGAGTAGGTTAACTATAGACCCGATATAGTCCGGCTATGAGTAGGTTAACTATAGACCCGATATAGTCCGGCTATGAGTAGGTTAACTATAGACCCGATATATTCCGGCTATGAGTAGGTTAACTATAGGCCCGATATAGTCCGGCTATGAGTAGGTTAACTATAGACCCGATATATTCCGGCTATGAGTAGGTTAACTATAGGTCCGATATAGTCCGGCTATGAGTAGGTTAACTATAGACCCGATATAGTCCGGCTATGAGTACGTTAACTATAGACCCGATATAGTCCGGCTATGAGTAGGTTAACTATAGACCCGATATAGTCCGCCTATGAGTAGGTTAACTATAGGCCCGATATAGTCCAGCTATGAGTAGGTTAACTATAGGCCCGATATGAGTAGGTTAACTATAGACCCGATATAGTCCGGCTATGAGTAGGTTAACTATAGACCCGATATAGTCCGGCTATGAGTAGGTTAACAATAGACCCGATATAGTCCGGCTATGAGTAGGTTAACTATAGACCCGATATAGTCCGGCTATGAGTAGGTTAACTATAGACCCGATATATTCCGGCTATGAGTAGGTTAACTATAGACCCGATATAGTCCGGCTATGAGTAGGTTAACTATAGACCCGATATAGTCCGGCTATGAGTAGGTTAACTATAGACCCGATATAGTCCGGCTATGAGTAGGTTAACTATAGACCCGATATAGTCCGGCTATGAGTAACACACTTCTAGACAAAATAATCTTGAATTTGGTTACACGTTTTTGCCAGAATAACTTGCGAGATGTGTGATAGTCCGTCACGTTAGCAAAGTCAACACTGATTATAAGGTGTTTGGTTTCATTTCTTCACTCATTTCATTTCTTTGTGATCTAATTCAGTGGTTCCCAACCTTTTTTTGTCTGAGACCCCCTTTTTCCCAAGAAAATATTTTAGGGCCCCCCTTCACATTTAATGATATTTTCGCTCTTGTAAGCTTGCAGCAAGGATGACAAAATATGTTGTTTTCAAACAAACGGTGTGTTTACTATAAACAGATATGTTTATGCACAAATAATAGCCTATAATATTGAAAATACAATAACAAAAACATTAGTAGGCCCTTTGTAATTTAAAAATGTAAGCCTAGGAGTAGCCTATAAATTTGCCCTATTTTAAATGCAATAACAAAAATATCAGGATTCACACTTGTGTGTAGGTAAAAAAAGAATGAATATAGGCTATTACTAAATGACTGGTGTCTGGGGCCTCAATACTTGCATGTTATTTGTGAGGCTTTATCAATGTGAGGCTTTACTTTTGAGGCTTTTGGCGCTATAGCGAGCGATAACAAACATGCGTTTATTAACAGAATAATGCGTCTTTCGGAAGAACATATTGTAGCCGGAACTACTTCTCTCTCTGTGTACGCGTCTCTATGGTGCGTCTATGACGAGTCACGCAGGTACTGGGCTACTCCGCAGCGGCAGCGATCCGAACCAGGGTAAAATAGTCCCAATGTAAACACTTATTATAGGTGTACCATAGTGATTCAGGATAAGACAAAAACACAGTTTGGAAAATGGATTCATGATGAACTCGCTTTTTATATACATTTCGAACAGAAAAAAGTTAAGGACTTTTATTTAATGCAAATTGCTCAAAACCCCCCACAGAGCTCGCTGAGGCCCCCTTGTGGGCCGCGACCCCCCTGTTGGGAACCGATGATCTAATTGATGACTAGTCTAATCTTGGGCGATGGTCTAGACGTCTATTAAGTTTTCACTGACCGCCCAAATTGTGCCTTGTTTTAGCCTAGACATCAGGCTGTGTTTGGACGGCTATTAGACGTCTTTTAAATGCAAATTGCTTGCTGGGATAGTGACTCTTGTGTCTTAGAGTTACTTTATTTGACCGAGTCTGATATGTGATGATGTTTGCTGTTGTGTGTTGGTAAAGTTGACCTGAGCTGTTGTGTTGCAGGTAACCTAGCGCTTCAACCCACGAGACAGTTTCAGAGATTCGCTCAGATGTCGGGCCTGATGGGCCGCGTGAGGTCGGTGTTTCGCCGTGAGCCGGACGAATGGCACCTCAGCGACGCCGCCTTCGACTTCTCCGAGGATATGGAGGACGACGAGACGCCCCGGTTCAGCCAGCTGAAGGTAGTGGTGTCGGGAGAGGCGGACGAGTTCTCGGCGGCTAACGGGTCGACGGTCACGCGAGTGTTGGACGATGACGACTCGCTCCTGGGCTCCTCGTCGGGCCTGGTGTCGGAGCCGTGTGACGGGTGCCGAAAGAGTCGAGAGAGCGACCGGCGCCGGAAGATCATGAGGAAACTGGGCTTCGCCGCTCTGCTCTACTTCCTGTTCATGGTGGGCGAGCTGATAGGTGAGCGTCGGGGAGAGTGTGTGTGTGTGTGTGTGTGTGTGTGTCGCCCGCTCCTGTCACTGGGTTTGTCTTTCAGGTGGGTACGTGGCCAACAGTCTGGCCATCATGACGGATGCGCTGCACATGCTGACAGATCTGATCGGGATCATCGTGTCTCTGCTGGCGCTCTGGCTCTCGGCTAAACCACCGACGCACAGATTCACCTTCGGCCTTCATCGGCTCGGTGCGTCCTCTTCTTAGTACACCGGCTCATTCTGGCTTTTCACACTTCAGCTAGTTAACCCTGGGTCATTCTAAATCAGATCAATCTAGATCAGTCTATTCAAAACCATGGGTCAGTCTAACCCCTGGGTCAGTCTATTCTAAACCCTGGGTCAGTCTATTCTAAACCCTGGGTCAGACTATTCTAACCCCTGGGTCAGTCTATTCAAAACCCAGGGTCAGTCTAACCCCTGGGTCATTCTAAACCCTAGATCAGTCTATTCAAAACCCCGGGTCAGTCTAACCCCTGGGTCACTCTTAACCCTAGGTCAGACTATTCTAACCCCTGGGTCAGTCTATTCTAACCGCTGGGTTAGTCTAACCCCTGGGTCAATCTAACTCCTTTTTTTAGTCTAAACCTTGGGTTATCACCCCGCAAGAACAATTACAGTGCTTTACAACTATAGAACAAAAAGAGTTAAATAAACTTATCACTTCATCTAAAACAACAACATGTTTATTAGATCCTATACCAACTAAACTACTGAAAGAAGTGTTACCTGTAGTGGAAGAGCCTCTCCTCAATATTATTAACTCGTCTTTATCTTTAGGTCATGTTCCAAGAACATTTAAACTGGCACTTATAAAACCTCTCATTAAGAAACCACAATTAGATCATAATAATCTAGCAAATTATAGACCCATTTCAAATCTTCCATTTATGTCTAAAATATTAGAAAAAGTGGTGTCCGCTCAACTGGGCTCTTTCTTGCAACAAAATGAGATCTATGAAAAGTTTCAGTCTGGATTCAGACCGCATCATAGCACTGAAACTGCGCTCGTTAAAATCACAAATGATTTACTTTTAGCTTCTGACCAAGGCTGTATCTCAATACCAGTAGCGTACCGTGGGGTTTCAGTCAGGGCCTTCAGTAACGATCTAACGCCCCCCCCCCCCCCCCCAATCGCCATAACAACACACACAGATTCATGCAAAATACAATCATGCACTGTATGCACTACTGCGTAACATCAACGACGAGACAGCTGATCTTCAACCTCAGCGCACACCACTGTCACTGTGCATTATAAAAGCTGAGCTGAAACATCTCGCGCACGGATGTACCTAATACAAATAAATAAAACATCTCCGGTTAACTAGCAGGACATTAATTTTCGTTTGTTGAATAAGATGCATTCTAGCGCTGAAATGTGTTGTTCAAGCTGAGTGCTTGTTGCCGCGGATATAGTGTTCTCTTGTGGCTCACGCACAGTTTTCACTCAGATGCGCGCTTCAATCTATCGCCGTTGCGGAGACTTTCTATTTGTTGAAATCTTACAAAACAAAATGCACACAAACGCCCTGCTTGATATTCAACCACTGATGAACATATTCAAAAAAAAAAAAAAAAAAAAAAAACTATACGAGTGTGGATTCGTACCCAGAACCTCTGACATGCTTGGCAAAAGTTCTACCACTAGACTATCACAGTACATGAAAGTTATTCAGTATCAATGCATTTAGTCACGTGGAAATTCTCGGCACTAACAATATTAGTAGATCTAGGATGACAAATGTACCCAAAATGACCCAATGTACTAATGAAATTGATTTCTGGACATCGTAATGTTATTTTTCCTGAAAATTGTTATTGTACACAAACATGTATTGTATCAGCCCACCCACTCGATGACATCAGCGCGGGCTAGCCGTCGACACATCGCTGGGCCTCTGGGGCGTTCTGTCATACGCTTCACAATTTGATTGGCTGATAAAACACGTCAGTCAAAGTTATGATCAAATGGAAAATGGCAGCTTCAACGGAAGGCTAGCTATACAACTAGTGCTGGTCCACGGAGCTGCGTTTAGATGACATATGGAAAATCCAGCTCAGACTCACAAAAAAATAACCATATTCTTTCTGGAAATATATCGTAACGTACTGATAGACATAAATTGAATTTAGACATGTTCAGACACACATTAATTTAATTATAGAAATTTTTTATTTTTTTTATTTTGACAGGGCCAGCAGAGAAGGCCCTGCTGGCTCTGACGGCACACCACTGCTCAATACTAGTTTTACTTGATCTTAGTGCTGCGTTCGATACTATAGATCACACAATACTCTTAGATCGACTACAAAATTATACTGGTGTTCAAGGACAAGCACTAAGCTGGTTCAAATCATACCTATCTGACCGCTACCATTTTGTCTATTTAAATGGAGAAAAATCGATCATAACTCCAGTAAACTATGGAGTGCCGCAGGGATCTGTGTTAGGCCCTCTGTTATTTTCAATATATATGATGCCACTTGGAAATATTATAAGGAAACATGGAATCAGTTTCCATTGTTATGCTGATGACACTCAAATATATATTTCATCAAGGCCGGATGAAAACGCTAAATTTTCCAAATTGACAGAGTGTGTTAAAGATATAAAAGATTGGATGACGCGTAATTTTCTTTTATTAAATCCAGACAAGACAGAGGTAATACTTATCGGTTCAAAAAACCGCCCACAAAACCTCGCACAATACAACTTTAACATCATAGGATGTCCTGTTACTTTATCCTCTACAGTAAAAGACCTGGGTGTTATACTCGATTGCAACCTGTCTTTTGAAAATCATATTTCATATGTTACAAAAACAGCCTTTTTCCACCTTAGAAACATTGCTAAGCTACGTAATATGCTATCAGTTTCTGATGCAGAAAAGTTAGTTCATGCATTCATGACCTCGAGACTGGATTACTGTAATGCTTTATTAGCTGGTTGTCCTGCATCCTCAATAAACAAGCTACAGTTAGTCCAAAATGCCGCCGCTAGAGTTCTTACGAGATCAAGAAAATATGATCATATAACACCGATTTTATCATCACTGCATTGGTTACCTATAAAGTTCTGTATTAATTACAAGGTATTGCTACTGACTTATAAAGCCCTAAACGGCTTAGCTCCAGTCTATTTAATGGATCTTCTATCACCCTATAATCCATCGCGCTCTTTAAGATCACTAAATTCAAGGCTTTTGGTCATACCTAGGATATCCAGAACCACCAAAGGAGGGAGAGCATTTTCACATTTGGCTCCAAAACTCTGGAATAGTCTTCCTGATACTGTTCGTTGCTCAGACTCGCTCTCCCAGTTTAAAACTAGATTAAAGTCGCATCTCTTCAGCCAGGCATTCATATAATCCTACAGATCAAACTACAATCCGGCCTCTAGCTCATAAATGCCAGAGGAGAACTGGCCCCCGACTGAGCCTGGGTTCTCCCAAGGTTTTTTTTCTCCATTAGGTCACCTGATGGAGTTTTAGGACACCATTAGGTCACTTGATGGAGTTTTTCGGTTCCTTGCCACTGTTGCCTTTGGCTTGCTCAGTTGGGGATATTTTGGGGATATTTAATTTAATTTTATCAATCAATAAATTCCTCTTGAAACAAACTTTGTTGTATTATTTAAATGTAATACTGTGAAGCTGCTTTGATACAATCTGTATTGTGAAAAGCGCTATACAAATAAACTTGACTTGACTTGACTTGGGTCAGTCTATTCTAACCCATGGGTCAGTCAAAATCAGACAAAATCAAGCTCCACCCTACATGTGTATTTGTTCCAGAAATGTTTCACTCGGATATACAACACTATAGAGGAAAAAAGATGAGTGTAACTTCCCTTTTTTATTCTAAAATTAAGTGCAGTGTGAGACGCTAGGCCTTTAGTGTGTCTCTTCCATCTTGCTGGTGTGAACTGCGTCTCACGGTGTGTGTGTGTGTGTGTGTGTGTTCAGAGGTGTTGTCTGCAGGTATTAGTGTGTTGCTGATCTATATTCTGACGGGTGTGCTGTTGAACGAAGCCGCTCAGAGAACGATTCATCAGGACTTCACCATCGACGGAGACGTGATGCTGATCACTGCAGCGGTGGGAGTCGCCGTCAACCTGCTGTGAGTCTGAAACACACACACACACACACACACACACATACACACACACACACACACACACACTCTCTCTCATACTCATACTCGTACTCACTCTCAGAGAAAACAATGTGTGCTGAGCTTCCTCTTCTCAAAGGTTTGATGTGTTTCTGTGGTCAAAAACATTTTAATTTGAACATATACACAGGAAGTCTGAAAACATGTAAGTAGAGCAAACTAGATGGAGACCGAAACATCCTCCAGACATCAGATGCTAATGTAGCGTGAGGTTCATTAGTGCCTCAGAGAGCCGAGTCTTTGTCCATGTCTGCAGGTCAAGGCAAGGCAAGGCAAGTTTATTTATATAGCACATTTCATACACAATGGCAATTCAAAGTGCTTTACATAGGAGAAATTAAAATAATTAAAAGAAATTAAAATAATTAAAAGAAATAAGAAACAGTTTAGAAAAATAAAATAAAATACAGTACAGTACAAACAGTCGGACGAACAGCGGCACAGTGCTCATTCAGTAAATGCATTGCTAAACAGAAGTGTTTTGAGTGGATTTGAATGTGACCACTGTAGGAGCACATCTGATCTCTTCTGGAAGCTGGTTCCAGCATAATAGCTAAAGGCAGACTCGCCGTGTTTAGAGTGAACCCTTGGTATTTCTAGCTGATATGATCCTAATGATCTGTTGGGTTTATATTCAGTGAGCATATCTGCAATGTATTGAGGTCCTAGGCCATTGAATGATTTATATACCAGTAATAATACTTTAAAATCAATCCTAAATCTAACTGGGAGCCAGTGTAAAGACCTGAGGACTGGTGTGATATGTTCATATTTTCTGGTTCTGCTCAGAATCCTGGAGGCAGCGTTCTGTATGAGCTGACACTGTCTTATGGTCTTTTTGGGAAGGCCAGTGAGGAGTCCATTACAATAATCCACCCTGCTGGTGATGAAAGCATGCACAAGTTTCTCTAAGTCTTGTCTGGAAACAAAGCATCTAATTCTTGCAATATTTTTCAGATGATAGTATGCTGATTTAGTTATTGCTTTGACATGACTACTGAAACTAAGGTCTGAGCTGAACTAAGGTTAAGATGAATTAGTGTGTCATGATGTGAAGGTTGTTTGTCTTTACTGTCATCTTTACTGCTCAAAGTCTCCTGCTCATCTGAGGCTTTACTATCATGTGACTTTATGGCTGAGGTTCATAAACTACT